>NC_092354.1:35671845-35974069 GCF_963676685.1 Mytilus edulis
TCAACCAAGGCGCTTGTTTAGAGGACACGCTTCCAATTTTAAAATTAAAAAGGCCGAATGTTTTCAAAGTAAACAATTTTCATTTGTACACAGAACCCTTAACACATGTACAGTGCACCTATATTCGGACAAATTGTTGATACAGCATAGAAATTATTATACAGTTTTATTGAAGAACACATATAATCATATTGTAATGGCTGCCGTCATGATAACGCAAAATGGCCGCTATGAAATATAACAAAGTACCCCAAATTTTGCCTTTTGTGATATTTCCACATCGACCTGCGAAGGATAAATACTTCATCGACTTGTAATAGGACGTGGGTACCTGTGGGGTTGTAGAAGCTATTAAAAGTTCCAAGCAAGAGGGAGCGACGGCAGAGGATAGAAATCTAGAAGAAGTAAAAATGAACAGACAAGAGACGGTTGGTGCATTTAGCCTGAAATGTCAACTGACACAAATAATGATACAACAAAAAAATGGAAGTCTTTAACGACCTTGACTGGCGATACATGTGTAGAACATCATATTGTAGAAGAGTATCTTACTTATTTAGTTGTATTTTTTTTTTTAATTTTAATGTTTATTCGGCACAAGTATAACCTCCGTTACAAGAAAATATATTTGAAATCTTAATGTCAATGCACAGTTATTGTTTCTAATATGGTAATTGATGAATGTTCATGCTACATCTATAATTATTGTTGAAAAGAATGCAAAAAGTAAAATAAATTACAATATTTGACTTGCTTTGTGTGTCATTTAGGAGCGAGAGCAAAGACAAGTCGTCCAAAAATCATCGAACTGTTATCTTGTTAGTTTAAATGTTGAAAATCCGACACAGCGTGACGATCAAGCACAAATTTAGTATTCATTTCTCATAGCCATTTTTCCCCATCTGATATTTAATAAACAGAAAAAGGTGCAGGAATTTTATAATCAACAGTGAAGATAAAAAAGTTAGCTCTATAGAAACCTAGTTAGAACGGAGGAGAGAGCAGCTTCTGAACAATAAAATGTTTTCAAACAAATTATTCGACTATTTGCCATAATGTTCTCAAAGATATCACAAGCAGTTGAAGTTGTATGACAAGATCTTAAAATGTTTTTTTTTTTTATTTTGTTTAAAAGGGCTGCTTTATTATGGTAAACTTTATCCATTTTTTACAACTATGTGTTGATATGCTATCCCATCTCTAATTATAATTTTTGATGGATGAATCTCTGGATTTAAATTCAAAACCACTGTTGACAAAGTTGTCATACAGGCTAAACATTATTAGGGAAAATCCTTGACGAATTGAACTCTACTACGTCACATGTTGAACTCTTACAAATTATGTAATCTTAATTAATTTTTTTATGTATCAAGATGACGCAAAGCACAAGTTCGAATTGTCTGTTTACAGTAGCAGGACAAATTATTTTAAAGTATGCTGCAAAGTTTTATCAATCAACTTTATCAATCACATGGCTTTGTTGGATTATTCTATGATTTATAAATTATAATTAACACACCTTTATGATATATTCTTTGTCATTCGATGTCTGGAAAGAAAACACTCTTAAGATAAAACAGTCATTTATTTTATCACGTCTTCAGTACTTCATAATGCTATGTCTTCTTTAACAAATGAAAGGATAAGGAGTAAAATGTACACGGGACAAGAAATCCCATTCGATACGTGTTAAAGAAAGCAATGGAACAACGTTTTCATCTCGAATTCACCACGAGGCCTTCAACAATTGGCACATCATTACTCATAGTAAGTTCAACACGGCCCCTAGCACCGGTTTAAGTAGAACTCATTGATAGATGTCGACCAATATAATATGTGTCTTAACACAATTAAACAAAACAAACAACAAACTGGCAAAGCATTCTTACAAACACTGTCATCTGTACGGAATTTAAACTAAATTATATAGTTTTGATGAACTATACACATAAAAGAGCTTGTTATAACTGAGATTAAGTGATGTTTTTCCTGTCTTGGGATTAACCTGATCACAGATGATATTAGTATAGACCATGACATAGACGTGTCAAATGGTTTGATTTTTGTTGATGAAAATACAATCATCCGACTGTGACCAAGTTCACGATTTAGAAAGCTTAGATTTTATTTTAGTAAAACAAATGTCTACAGACAAAAGATGGTGCAATTAAAGAGTTTGGTTGTTGGATATCTGTTTGTCAGAGATGCATACAATATGGTACGGTATGTGAACACTGTTATAAAGACAATCAAATAGGCTTTCAGCCCTCATATATATGCACGTTGAATATTTTGATGCAAAAACTATCATTAAAGTTCTGGCATATGAAAACTTGATTAAAGATTTCAGTCAAGTTAAGCTCATATCGAAATATTTATAAAACCAAACAAGTACAACGTTGAAGAGCATTGTGGATCCAAAATTCCCAAAAGTTGTGCCAGATGCCAAAACAGGAACAAGTATATTAAAGTTGTTGCAGTTAAAAAGCTCGTAGTTGGATCTCGGGTCCAGGCTGGCGGTCCGACGCCTGTCGGTTACTGCCTGCTCCTGACCTACCCGGTTTTTTCGCCCTTGGTGCTCTTGACTGAGTGTCTCGGGTGGCCGGAACGTTTACTTTGAAAAAAGATTTTCAAATCTATCAGCAATTAGTCTTTTTTGATTGGTCAGGTGGTAAGACAACCGAAGTTAACGGTGTAAGATGAACAGATCCAATAAGATATTTTATTTTGTTTGTGAGGTTGTTTAATTTTGAAGTTCATCTTGTTTTTTTATTCTTTCTTTTTTTTGACAATTCAATTTATTTATTGTGTACTTTATCTTCATAAGTTAACATTGAGAGCAAATTTATAGAGCAAGGCCAAAAAGGTTTAATAATTTTAGTCACTACGGTTGAAATAGAATAGTATATAATGAATTAGCACTATATATGTCCCATGTAGTGTTTATAGTACAATTCCCTCACCAGATTCAACACACAATCGGGGATAACCTCTCTTCTGACACACATATATATATATTAGCCAAGTACATACATATCCACTTGCACACAAACACATTAACAGGTATGCTTAAAATTACAAACACATACAGGGAAGGTTTGCAATTTTATATTGATACAGTTAGTCCCGGTACCTTTAAAAACATAATCTATTTACATAAATATATCAGCACTTCTATTTGTTTATTTAATGGAAATATCCATCTGTTATTGGTGATTTGTGCAAATTATATGGCCTCACGTAAAGCCTTGAGTGAAATGATAGTCAATATCATTGAATCTCTATCCATGTCAGGTTTTAGGATGTGCTGTATAAAGCCAAATACCGCATCTAAATCACTCATTTCACGGGGGAAACAATCTTTATTTTAAAACAGCACAACTGAGTCACATTAATAAAGATTTAATTTGAAAGTTTTAGGCTTATAAATACTTTTGTTGATCCATGGATCTTCTATCTATCTCCTTGCTAACCAAAACTTATCTTACAGTTGCAATGTCTAGGATGAACTGAGTGACAGCTTCTTTTAAAGGTTTGGAAATTTACTTCACCAAGTTTTAGTGCATATTTATATTCAGCATGACATATTTGGCTTTCGAGAGCCTCTATTTTTTATTTTAATAGATGCCATTCCTGTCTATAGGATTGAAGTCAAGGATATTCTTGTACAACTCCTTACACGGTTGCCGCTTTTAGATTCGGGCCTCTCCTACTGGGAAATAACATGTCCAGAATTTTAAGGTCTGATTTTCGCCATTCCCTTTCTACCAGTTGTTAAATTAAAAGGTATAAGATGTGATAGTGAACCTCTTCTTGAATCATGATCTCATCACTTGTCCGAATTTTAACTACTAGTAATGAAAATAAAATTACGATAATACAGGTTAGGTGGATCTATTTTCGTCTGTAGAAGTGGTCGAAACAGAATAGAAGCAAATAAATTAACAGAATCAACGAGACGTTAAAACAATTGCAATGGTCATTATAATGAACATCCCTTCCAAAATATCAGCATAGCATGTTCCTTGTTCCTCATATATTCTGTCAATCTCGTAAATATTCTGGCTGGATCAAGTTTTCAGACAAGTCCGGTCCGATGCCTCGTTTAAAGAGAGTGCCACGCATTCAGCAAGTTAAGAGCCCTTGAAACAACTCGTTGATGGGTTCGTAGTTGGCCTGTTGTAAGGCAAATTCCCTGTCCCTACCAAGTTTACTCTCATTTTTCAGTGGAGAAATGCAAGAAGGAATCAGCTGTGTGTTCAGGGATGTAATAATATCGAAATTTGGTGATCGTTCTTTTCAGTATTGTAAGTGGTTCTTTGTCCCATGAACATTTACTCTAAATTCCTTAATTTTTCACCGCTGTATAATTGAGATAATTTATATTTTATAAGAGTCCTCCGCTATCTTATGCCAATTAACAATTTATAATTGGTATATTTTTCTCTCCGTAATTCATTTTGTCTAACGTTGAAAAGCTTTGTTTACCATTCAACTATTTTCCATTCAGAAGTATTGGTCTTTAAAAATAAGTGACCAGGTACAAGTGAACATACCTCGTCACTGAATATTATGTGGATATGGTCGCATAATCTATTGGGTTGTTGTTGACCAGACTGAAACACAAAGGAGTTTATTTGATTGATTGTTGGTTGCTTGACGTCCAGTGGCAAATATTTCATGCATATTCAGGACGAGAATAAGTTCACAATAAATACAATAGGTAGGTGGATACAATAGAGGCCATCTGGGATGATGGTCGGAGAAATTTGGACTGTCACTGGAAAATGAGGGTATATTGGATAGGGACAGAAATTTTGCCTTGCAACAGGCCACCTACGGACCCCTCAAAGAGTTGTTGCAAGGGTTCTTAACGTGCAAAGATCGTGGCACTCTCTTTACACGAGGCATCGGATTTAACGTCCCCCTTCTGACCGGGCGTGACTGCGAACTTGATACATCCCGCACAGCCAAACGGACGCCCCACTTCGGCAGGCGTTTTACTGCCGGTCGGGAGAAGACCAAGTGACCATATTTCTATTCCCCAGTCACCCTTGGGGATGGGTTTATTTGACATTATCCTTACAATTCACATTTACTTCTCATAAATCTTAGAAATTAAATATATAGGCCGAAATGTATTATCGTTTCGTCTTAGCAAAATTATCAGAAATGTAATTGTTTGAAGAAAGGAAATGGTTGACATTTTATAG
Source organism: Mytilus edulis (assembly GCF_963676685.1). Lineage (NCBI taxonomy): Eukaryota > Metazoa > Mollusca > Bivalvia > Mytilida > Mytilidae > Mytilus > Mytilus edulis. The sequence continues at coordinate 35,677,062 of NC_092354.1, forward strand.
CATAAACTCATAAAATGTCACAATACATACTATTTACTATGAATTTCTGCATAAAAAATTAAAACGAATACCACCCAGGCATATCAGGATGTGTTAAATGATACACATGTCTTATAATAAGTCATTTCCTATGGATTTAAGGATGTTGGCTCCTCTTGTTTTTGATTTCTTGCTAGATTTGTTGAGGAGTTTGCCAATTATCAGAATAGAAAAGAATAATTTTATTTGTCAATCAAGAGGCCCATAAAGAGCATCATAATTTATACAAATTACAATTAAAAATGAAATACATGCATGTATATGATTACCATTGATTTTGTTGATTACAGTTGTGAAAAAAAAAAAATGGTTATGATATGTTAAGAACTTATAAGACTATCATATATAATATAATATTGAATAGAATATATAATGTCCAATGTCTGTGACCTAATTATGCACAACCCAGTCTTTTTTGTTATTATATTCTGAATAATTGAAGATTGTAAATTTGAATGTATTTTGTTTTTGTTAAGTTTTGAAAGCTTCTGACATATCTGTTAAGTTGGAGACTGCTTTACTGAATAGAAATGCTATTGGGAGTATCACCTGCATTTGTCTGACTGACCTATAAAGGGAAAGGGGAGGGGGTACTCCAGTCATGCCTCAGTGATTCGCTATATAATCAACCAAATTTTTCCCACGAAAAAAGGGGGCGGGGGCGGCCCCCCCTTGGATCCGTCTATGCATTGAACAGTATATAACCAACGACATTATCAGTTACTTGATATGAGGGATAATGTAGCAGGTGGTCATGGTCAACGAGGGCACCGGACTTTACCTCCGGCAACTCTCGATATTTATTGCTTGAGGAGGGGTTTTCTATGTTCCCATGGCTAGACGGAACTTTTACACTAAAATGTGATCATTAATTATGATATTGAGACTTTAAAATAAAGTACCTGTGATATTCAGGAAATTTGCTTTCGCAGATCATGCAGACGAAACATGGCGTAAGATGTTGTCTTAACTTCGGTTATTTCCGTGGTACAATGACATTTCTAAATGTTAAATAAACTACACAAGTTACCAAAATATTTGAATTCTTGTTTTTGTAAACAAATAAAAGTTCATGTCGTATTTAACATCAAAATTGTTTCGTCCCGTTCCTTTTTTTCAAGTTCGCGTTGAAACGTTTAAATTCGGCAGCCATTTAAAAAAAATAATCGTACGAGATTTAACGAGAGTGACGAAACTTTTCAGATGGGTCGTGTAGAGAATTATCGTTCTTTATTCCAAAACGATACTTCTACCATAAGTGCCTGCTAAAGCTGGCAAATAATTTAAATATTTGTGGTGGCATGGCACTGTCTGGTTAAATTGTGCTGAAGGATCATCTGATTTCAAATTCAAATGGTTGTAAGCTTTCACCTAAATCCTCTTATACTATGGTCATGTTGTTTGTGTCTAGATTTAAACTACCTAATGATGTTTTTACACAGCTTCTTAAAATAATATCATCACATCTGCCTGTAGGTTCTAATTAGCATACATCTATATAAAAAGTGATGGAAAATCTTAAGAAATATATCGACTTTGTAGAACCAAAATTGCATGCTTTTTGTGAAAAAATGTCAGGTTAGTACATGTGGATTTAAACCTGATCATATTGCAATGGGCCACTTTTTTATTTGTCTATCAGTCTATAGGCTTGATTAAAAATGACAAGTATATGAGTATATAATGAAAATGTTAAAGTTATCCCATACAAGATTTGAATGAAATTGAAACAAGTAAAAATAATATCAAATTGAAAAATATGAAGTGAATGTATATGTGACCAAAAACTCAAACATTTATTTATTAAAACTACAACATATCAAGGATCAGACCTTTTATTTTTGTTTTTCAATATATTTTGTATATTATTTAACAGATAATTTGAGGGCAGTTCGTGTCCCTGTTTGTGATAACATCTGGTGGGTCTTCTGTGAGGTCATCGGTTTCGTCTGATGCCACTATTTGTTATGTGGAATCATCGCCTGATAGCTGTAGATTCGAATGGCAAAGATGACTTAGATTCAGATATATCTGATGAATCACATGTGCATGACGATCTAGATGGGATAGTTCCACTACTGGAATCATCTGTAATTGATGACCAACATGATCCTGCTGATCATAACCTAGGTATTGTTATAGTTTTTAAAAAGTTTGTGAGGTTCATGAAAAGAGAAAGGAATTTGTCCCTGCTCATGATTGTTGCCGTAATTGGAAGGACACCAGCAAAGGAATGGAACCAGACATGGGTGTAGAAATGACAAACAAACTAATGATTCAAGACGCTAAATAAACTCATCATAGATATCAGGACTAAATTTAGTATATACGCCAGACGCGCGTTTCGTCTACAAAAGACTCATCAGTGACGTACGAATCCCAAAAAGTTAAAAAGGCCAAATAAAGTTGAGGAGAAGTTGAAGAGCTAAATCAAGGTTCTTCATGCAGATGATTCTACTGCAATCTCGAGGCTCAAAGTCCATATTGAAGACCTAGGAAAGAAAGACGATCCATTACCTTAGCTGAATTTGGCAAAACTTTTAGGAAATTTGGTCCTGAATGCTCTTCTACTTCGTACTTTATTTGGCCTTCTTAACTTTTTTGGATTCGAGCGTAAACCAAACGCGCGTCTGGCGTACATGCAAAATTTAGTCCTTGTATCTATGATGAGTTTATTTGGAAGATCCGGAATCTTGAATTACATACAATTTCCAGGGTTTCATATGTAACACATTCTTTTATTATAAATTTAAAAATAAGAAAATATATGACTGTTAATATTTGGATGTGCAGTTCAATGTGAAAGGAAATAAACCTTCACTAAAATTATAACAAGTTTTAATACTAAATTAACAATGTTTTAATACTCTCTGATAGTAACTAGCACTTTTTTCTCTATTAATTAATAATGTACTACTCACATTATCTTCAAATTGCTGGATAGGATGTTTGTATCCAGATTCATATGTACTTTCTTGGTCAACTTGATCAATGCACTGAAAAATAAACAGAAATGATTGAAATCTATGGAATATCATTATAACAGCATAAATAAATACATTCCATACATGTACACATTGATGAGAGACAAGAAATATAAATTACATTTTATACATCAGTCATGTCCATAACATTGAACATGTTGAATGACAAATGTGATTTTTCTATATTAATTTACAAGGTAACAGTTGACAGGAAGCCATGTACAAGTAACCTCATATATATGTACCTGCAACAATATTTTTACTGCAAAATGGCATGACATAATCTCACTTCTTTCATATATATATATATATATAGTATTTGGTAAAAGAAGCTACAATGTATAGAAGCAGCATACATTTTTGAGTATGACCCCTTTGTTGAAGCTGCAACCTATGGTTTTAATTGTTAATAAAAAAAACTACCAGACCAGAAGACAGTTTATAAAATTCAAAATAATTAATAAAACTAGGATTAATGATGACAGAAAAACATCCAAATTACTGTAAACGGACAACTATATAGGTATGTAACATCAATAATTCAGCACTTATTCAAAATACCATACCTCATTATAATATTCATTTTCTTCTGGTGTATTTGGAATTAGGTCATTAAACTTTTTCTTACATCCATTACAAATTCCTAAAAGTAAATATAATTATTTTCAATGAAAGAAAAATCCTGTGAGATCATGACCTGAATTATAGTGACATAATGAAATACAATTGTAACTCCCTTGCAAAATCAGAATATACCGGGGTATACAATATTAGGTCAATGTCAGAAAAATTTCAACTTTTTTGTATGAGGCTGAGAACCTGGGAAAGGCCAAGTACAAAAAAGTTGATTTTTTTTACGACATTGACCCAATATTGTTTTCATACTGCAATTGAAACAAACAAATTCATATCTATTTAAATTGTAACACATCTTTCAAACTTATTTTCAGCCCTACATGTAAATAAACCCTGACTGTAGAAAAAGTGTTTTATGATGAATTTGACATTGCATAAAATATAGCTGTGTTATTTAGGAATGTAGGAATTAAACACAACTAGTTGCAGTATACATCAATTAAAGTGTACATTTGGTTACATTTAGCCTGGTCAGAAAAGAAAATTATATGCCCCTCTACTATCTTAATTTTATAAAGTATGTACTGGGCAACAAACCATAACTAGAATTTATGTTTCAATGGGCTGTTTTGCTTTAAAATTACACATTGAATAAAATGGAAGAATTTTATTTATTTTTAAAAGTTTGCTAAGACATTTATCATGTTTATAGTAAAAAGATATATATAAACAGTGCAAATTTTTATGTAGATTTTTCTACAAATTATCACAGAAAGTCAGAAAATGTCATATTCATATTCAATTTTATACCCCTATAGGGAAAGTGTACTATGTAGTGCAGGTTCTTCATAATCATGATAATAATGTTTCAATTCTTGACATGAACATAATAAAAAATTCAAAACAGAAACACTTAAATTTATAATCTATAATTGGTCAAGTGTAAAGAATTTTAAACCAGTATTGACAATTTTATAATTAAACATGGATTTTCATAATTGGATGTGCAGTAATGAACCATTTTTTCAAAAAATATATTTTAAGCCTATAGAAAAAAACTGAAACAAATCTTCTTCATGACAACCAATTTGTATACAACTATTTAGATATATTTGCAATAATAAATAATGTTTTACCTGAACCTACAGGTTGAAGACATCCAAACTTGTTTAGGATAGTTTTGCTCATCAATGGAGTCACCCCTTTCTGTGGCTGCTGCTTTCCTACATGCAATGGGAAGGTACACTTTTTACTTGCTTTCCAAATTATTCCTAGCATGTATCTGTGGTATGGACAAACAGTCATTTCTTGGTCAAACCTTGAAATAAGAAATATTTTTTTGAAATGTTTTCATTATGTCTTCTCTCAGAAAAGCAATTTAGGTTACATTATGTAGGCTACATGTACATGTACATCTAGGTTGACAAGTGTTATATGCTTAATGTGAAACACTTTTATAGCTATAAAGTGTCGCTCACCTACAATGTAGTTAGACATTGTTGCAAGATTGTGTTGGTGTTGTGTCATTGTTTTATGTTATGTTTAAGACCATATGAATATTTGGACCTTGCGCGTATACATGGTCCGACTGTATGCATATGGGCCGACCGTATGTGTATGGTTGGGCCATATAAGTTTATACTCATTCAACAATGAAAAGGCCGATTCAAATGAGTATTTTGGACCATATATATAAAGGTATTTTTTTCAAATATGTATTAGCATAGAAAAGTACCAGAAAATCACTAAATTATTGGTCAGGGTGGTTTACAATGAACAAAACATTTACTGCAGTCAGATATAAATGGGCTTTAAATGCAAACTATGACATTTTCTGCATCATACTTATTGTTTTATATTTTATAAAAAAAGTCTAGATCAAATACATGTATCTATATATATGTAACACACCCAAACTTGTCCTGTCCCCCAAACGTGTCTATTCTCCCTAAACGTGTCCGTAATATCCAATATTCCCCAAATGTGTCTGACTATATAACCCCCAAACGTGTCCGATAATTGTTATTCGCCAAAACATGTCCACTATTAAATGCCAGGACGTCTCACGTCTTTAACGCTAATACATGAATAAAATCATTAACGTTTACAGCAATTCTATAATGGGGGACACATTTGATAAAGTGGTCATTTATAAGTATTAGTTGTTTTCAAGGCCGGTTGTTATTGCAAATTTAACCTGTAACATATAAATCAACTTTTGTTTGAACGATATCATATTAACAATAAATACTATACAGAAGTTTTATTATCATACCAGGGATTGAGGATCGGGCCTAAATTTGTTTACGATTATTCGGGATTAACATTAGTTAAACTTAAAAATCTAAAGAGCCAGTAAAGACTGATTTTTTTATAACTTCACTAAGAAACTAGGTGATTCTCTCAAGAAATAAAAAAAAACTCGTAAAATTATAAACTGGTAGTAAGGTTTTATATTATGAACTTTTGGTTTAGAGCATCACCTAAATACACACAAACAAGAGACATAAGGTCCAGTGGCAAATATTTCATGCATGGACAGGACGACAACATACTTTGGATAAGTTATTTAATGAGATGCGGAAGAACATTTGCAGGAACTCTTGAATTGTGTCTTAAGTATTCTGGGAATTTGGGATTAGGCCCTATAAATGTGTACAGTTATAAGAATTTACACTTTACAGTTATTAGGAATTTACACTAATAGTAACTCGGAATTAAATTATATTTTTTTGGAGCGGAAAAGGACAGTTTTATTTTTACGGAATATCAGTATAACAATCTTTTATTTCCCTTTATATCATAGGACAAGTTTTGGAAATTGAGCACATTTAAAGGATTGGGCACGTTTGGGCGTTTATTAAAAAATGGACACGTTTAGGCATTTGAATAATACAAATGACACGCTTTGACGCCCTTTTTATAACTAGACATGTTTTGCAGTTCAGTGACATCGATGTGGACACATTTGGGAGTGTCAGACACGTTTGGAGGGAAAGCCAACTTTCTGAGTGTTACATATATATCAAGAAATAATTACTTGCCTACTATTGTTTTATTCATAACATTGAAAGAACATTTAGGAACACTAGTTAAATGGACATAACCAAGAACGGTGTACGACAAAAAGGTGAACCGTTTCATGGTCTCAAAAGCACCACAAGTTGTTGCATTCATGTATAGACATGTTGTTCATGTACATGTAATTATTTTGACTTAATATATCAGTAAATCTTAATATGTTTATAACTGATTTGGGAAATGTGTCTCAACTTAAAGCTTTAATCCTCTTGCTGCCAGAAAATACTACCGGTACCGGTCAGTGATGTCTAACAAAAAATGATATATGACGTCACGCCAAAATGATCATTATGTTTGGTAATCATTACAGAAAACTATAACTATATGTTTAATATCTTGTCATTTAGTTGAAAATGATACAACATTGAGAAGACGCTTGCATGTTTTTAAACTTAAGACATATATATGTGCCCTTCTGTCAGTCAGTATGGACACGTGTGTCCCTCTAAAAGCAAAAGGGTAAACTATTTTTTATAGGCTTAGGGGACTCAGTACAATAGGTACATGTACTTTGAGGATGGATGCAACCTCAATAGTTTAAAGTTAGTTTTGGGTTTGTGTTCACTGTGTTCAGTTTTTTTCTGATTTTTTTAGCAGGATAGGGTAATTATTTCAATCAGTATCTACCCAGTTCCTAATGTTTTTAGGAGATACCGTTTCATCTTTATAAAAAGGGGGGGGGGCTAGGATGACATTTTAAAAATGCAGGACAGAAGTTTTGATAATATATACAAAAATCAAGATGTGCAACCTGTCAAATGAAAACACAGGATGACAACTTATGTTAAAAAAGGATAAACTAATTACAAACATGGCAGAACCAAATAAACATGATAGATAGATAGAAAAATAAAAAGACAAGACAGATAAATGATAACCAAAACGAAATTCAGGACAAAATTTTCATTTCAGCCCCACCCCTCATAACAATAGAATGAATTTGATAGTTCCCTTAGCAGCTTGATGGATGGTTGTGCTGTATATTTACCAAAAAGACTCAAGTTAAGAACCCAAGTGCCTGTGGTCATGGTGGTTCGTCCGATGGAACTGGGACTGGGAGGCATAACAAAATACGTGATGTAATGTTTATCGTGGGTGTTATACATATATATATAACTTATTCTGTCTTTGTTTGTATTAGTGGTATTTTTTATTTTGAGTTTGGGGAAAGAGGCAGCATATTCATTTACCTGAAAATACCACATCTCAGAGATATCAATTCTCCCTCACTGCCGACGGCTGGTTCGTGCATAGTTTGATGACCTCCACATAGTCTGAGCTCTTGCAAATGCCGCGTAATATCTGTGTCACATTCCGCCAGCTTTCTTATACATTTATCCTGTTTATATACAGGATAATACCTTATATACAGGATAATACCCACATATGTGGGTTGAAAACAGACTAAGGCTGCATTTCATGTCCGGCGGGAGTGACTCGTCTGCCATTTGTTATGTTGTTGTGCAAACTACGCGCCTTTTTTTAAAAGAGGTAACTAAGCAAGGGGGGTAAACAATACCGCGAATGACGCATTTCGATGATTTTACTTTAGTGAATAACATTTTTTAAATAATAATTTCCAAACTTTTTATTCATTAAAAGAGAAGATATGTATCAAATGATTTCAAATATAAAAAAATTGTGTGCTAGGCATCTGCTGTTTTCCGAAAATCAATATCGAAGTTGACCTACTTTCAATGCGTTACACTGTAGTATATGCGGACGGCGAATGCATTCAATCTATTTTTTTTCTAGACAAATATGGCATACATTGATGTAATACGATGATTTTGTTACTTTTGTTAATGGATTACTAAGTTCCTAAAATTTCACCATATTCCGTGTATATGGACTTATCAGTTTTTATTTGATTTGCCTGATTCTTACACGGACCTGTATTTAAGACATTAAGTAAAATGTGTATCAAATAAATCAAAAGAAATATGAGCCACAATGTATACCTTGCAACTGCAAGTATACTATTAAACATGTTTTCATTAATTGCATTGACTTCGCTGATATTCGTAAGAACCATTTCAATGTCAATAATATGTATTATTTATTCAATAATGTTCCATTTACAAATATTGTTGCATTTTTAAACGAAATTGGAGTTTATTATAGAATATAAAAATGTTATTATATTTAAGTCGTTTTTAATTTTTATCACGTGATCTTACTGTTCATTTTTATTTGTAAATAATCAATTTGCTTTAGTCTAGGATTTTCGTATATTGAAGGACTTTTTTGTCTTATTTTAAGAATATGCTTTAAATTGTAAAAATATTTGAATAAGCTCTCGCCGCGATATAGCCTTTTTGTGCTAATGCGGCGTAAAGCAACCAACAATCAATCAATCATCTGAATGAATATCCAAAAAGTAGTAAAATTTATTGAAAAATGTTGCACTTTTTAAATAAAGCAGTGGTTGGTTCAGTTTTACTTCTAATACAATTGTCAATACATATTAGAAAAATGTCTGGATCAAATTACCGATTTAAGGTAGCATCATATAAAAATTATCAAAAAAGTGGTAAAATTAACAGTAAAATGTGGAAAATTATCAATATAGGTAGCACCTGAATGAATATCCAAAAAGAGGTAAAATTTATTAAAAAATGTTGCACTTTTTAAATAAAGCAGTGGGTGGTTCAATTTCATTTCTAATACAATTGTCAGTACATATGAGAAAATTATCATGATCAAATGACCGATTTAAAATAACATTAAATACAATTATCCAAAAAATCGACAAGTTTACAGTAAAATGCGGAAAAATTATCAATAAAGGTATTTCCTCAATGAACCCAAGTGATAAAATTTACTGAAAACTTTGTAATTTGTTTGAAAAAAGCTGCGGTTGGTTCAAGGTTACTTTAAATACAATTATCCAAAAAAAAATCGATAAATTTACAGTAAAATGTTTGAAAAGTATCAATAAATGTATTATCTGAATGAATATCCAAAAAGTGGTAAAATTTACTGAAAAATTATCAATAAATGTGTTATATATTATTGAACACCAAAAAGTGGTAAAATTTACTGAAAAATTTCATGATTTTAAATAACATCAAATTCAATTATCAAAAAAAATCGACAAATTTACAGTAAAATATTGAAACATTTTCAATAAAGGTATTATCTGAATGAATATTCAAAAAGTGGTTAATCGTGTTCAAATGACCGATTTATATTTACATCAAATTCAATTATCAAAATTATCAATAAAGGTATTTTCTCAATGAATATTCAAAAAGTGGTAAAATTTACTGAAAGCTTTTGTAATTTGTTTGAAAAAAACTGTGGTTGGTTCAAGTTTACTTCTAATACAATTGTCTATACAAATAAGAAAATTATCATGATCAAATAACCGATTTAAAATAACATCAAATATAATTATCAAAAAAATCGACAAATTTACAGTAAAATGTTGAAAATTTTTCAATAAAGGTATTATCTGAATGAATATTCAAAAAGAGGTAAAATTTACTGATAAATTTTGTAATTTGTTTGAAAAAAGCTGTGGTTGGTTAAAGTTTACTTCTAATACAATTGTCAATACATATAAGAAAATAATCATGATCAAATGACAGATTGAAGGTAAAAACAAATACAATTCTAAAAAACATCGACAAATTTACAGTAAAATGTTGGGAAACTATCAATACACCGGTGTTAGGATTAAAGTAAATTCTTTACAAATATCTATAAGATATGGACGATTAAGGGTTTTATCTACTACAATTATCCAAAAGTGGTTAAACTTATAATAAAAATGTAAAGAAGATTTAATAAAGCGGTGGTCGACTCAATTTTACTTCTAATACAATTGTCAATACATATTAAAAAAATTGTTCAAATGGCCGATTTAAAGTAACATCATATAAAATTATCCCAAAAATCGACAAGTTTACAGTAAAATGCGGAAAAATTATCAATAAAGGTATTTTCTCAATGAATATCTAAAAAGTGGTAAAATTTACTGAAAACTTTTGTAATTTGTTTGTAAAAAGCTGTGGTTGGTTCAGTAAGATATGGTCGATTTAGGGTTTCATCTACTACAATTACCCAAAAAGTGGTTAAAATTATCATAAAAATGTAAAAAAGATTTTATAAAGCGGTGGTCGGTTCAATTTTACTTCTATTACAATTGTCAATACATATGAGAAAATTATAATGTTCAAATGACCAATTTAGAATAACATCAAATTCAGTTATCCAAAAAATCGACAAGTTTACAGTAAAATGCGGAAAAATTATCAATAAAGGTAGTTTCTCAATGAATATCCAAAAAGTGATAAAATTTACTGAAAACTTTGTAATTTGTTTGAAAAAAGCTGCGGTTGGTTCAAGTTTACTTCTAATACAATTGTCAATACATATGACAAAATTATCATGATCATATGACCGATTTAAAATAACATCAAATTCAATTATCCAAAAAATCGACAAATTTACAGTAAAATGCGAAAAAATTATCAATAAAGGTATTTTCTCAATAAATATTCAAAAAGTGGTAAAATTTACTGAAAACTATTGTAATTTGTTTGAAAAAACTGTGCTTGGTTCAAGTTTACTTCTAATACAATTGTCAATACAAATAAGAAAATTATCATGATCAAATAACCGATTGAAGGTAAAAACAAATACAATTCTAAATTATATCGACAAATTTACAGTAAAATGTTGGAAAATTATCTATACACTGGTGGCAACACTAATGTAAATTTTTTACAAATAACTATAAGATATGGTCGATAAAGGGTTTCATCTACTACAATTATCAAAAAAGGGTTAAAATTATCACAAAAATGTAAAACCAATTTAATAAAGCGGTGGTTGGTTCAATTTTAATTCTTATACAATTGTCAATACATATTATGAAAATGTCTTGATCAAATGACCTATTTAAGGTAACATCATATACAATTTTCAAAAAAGTTGTAATATTAACAGTAAAATTTGGAAAAATTATCACTATAGGTTACATCTGAATGAATATTCAAAAAGAAGTAAAATTTATTAAAAAAATGTTGCACTTTTTAAATAAAGCAGTGGTTGGTTCAATTTTACTTCTAATACAATTGTCAGTACATTTGAGAAAATTATCATGATCAAATGACCGATTTAAAATAACATCAAATACAATTATCCAAAAAATCGACAAATTTATAGTAAAATGTGGAAAAATTATCAAGAAATGTTTTATCTGAATGAATATCTAAAAAGTGTAAAAATGTATAGTAAAATGTCAAATAATTATCAATAAATGTATTATCTGAATGAATATCCAAAAAGTTGTAAAATTTACAGTAAAATGTCGAAAAGATCTCAATAAATGTATTATATAATTGAACACCAAAAAGTGGTAAAATTTACAGAAAATGTTGTAAATTGTTTGAAAAAGGCTGTGGTTGTTTCAATTTTACTTCTAATACAATTCTCAGTTCATATGAGAAAATCTCATGATCAAATGACCGATTAAAAATAACATCAAATACAGTTATTAAAAAAATCTACAAATTTATAGTAAAATGTGGAAAAATTATCAAAAAATGTATTATATGAATGAATATAAAAAAAGTAGTAAAATTTACAGTAAAATGTCGAAAAATTATCAATAAATGTATAATGGGAATGCATATCTAATCTAATAATGAATATTTTTCTACTATTATAAAAATAATAAGAAAAAAAAGAAACGTAGAATAACAATATGTCACCCCAACTCCGTTGAGGGTGCCATAATTATCCAAAAAATCGATAAATTTACAGTAAAATGTTTGAAAAGTATCAATTAATGTATTATCTGAATGAATATCCAAAGAGTGGTAAAATTTACTGAAAAATGTCGAAAAATTATCAAGAAATGTGTTATATGATTGAACACCAAAAAGTGGTAAAATTTACTGAAAAATGTCGAAAAATTATCAAGAAATGTGTTATATGATTGAACACCAAAAAGTGGTAAAATTTACTGAAAAATTTTGTAAATTGTTTGAAAAAAGCTGTGGTTGTTTCAAGTTTACTTCTAATACAATTGTCAATACATATAAAAAAAATTATCATTATTAAATGACTGATTGAAGGTAAAAACAAATACAATTCTAAATAATATCGACAAATTTACAGTAAAATGTTGGAAAATTATCTTGGTGGCAACACTAATGTAAATTATTTACGAATATCTATAAGATATGGTCGATTAAGTGTTTCATCTACTACAATTATCAAAAAAGGGTTAAAATTATTATAAAAATGTAAAAACGATTTAAGAAAGCGGTGGTTGGTTCAATTTTACTTCTTATACAATTGTCAATACATATTATGAAAATGTCTTGATCAAATGACCTAATTAAGGCAACATCAGATACAATTTTTAAAAAAGGAAAGTTAACAGAAAAATTTGGAAAATTTATCATTATAGGTTACATCTGAATGAATATTAAAAAAGAAGTAAAATTTATTAAAAAATGTTGCACTTTTTAAATAAAGCAGTGGTTGGTTCACTTTTACATCTAATACAATTTTGTCAGTACATATGAGAAAATTATCATGATCAAATGACCGATTTAAAACAACATCAAATACAATTATCCAAAAAATCGACAAATTTACAGTAAAATGTTGGAAAATTATCAATAAATGTATTATCTGAATGAATATCCAAAAAGTTGTAAAATTTACAGTAAAATGTCGAAAAATTATCAATAAATGTATTATAAGATTGAACACCAAAAAGTGGTAAAATTTACTGAAAATTGTTGTAATTTGTTTGAAAAAAGCTGTGGTTGTTTCAATTTTACTTCTAAGACAATTGTCAGTACATATAAGAAAATTATCATGATCAAATGACCGATTTAAAATAACTTCAAATACAATTATCAAAAAAATCGATCAATTTACAGTAAAATGTTTGAAAAGTATCAATTAATGTATTATCTAAATGAATATCCAAAAAGTGGTAAAATTTACTGAAAAATGTCGAAAAATTATCAATAAATGTGTTATATGATTGAACACCAAAAAGTGGTAAAATTTACTGAAAAATGTTGTAAATTGTTTAAAAAAAGCTGTCGTTGTTTCAATTTTACTTCTAAGACAATTGTCAGTACATATGAGAAACTTATCATGATCAAATGACCGATTTAAAATAACTTCAAATACAATTATCCAAAAAAAAATCGATAAATTTACAGTAAAATGTTTGAAAAGTATCAATAAATGTATTATCTGAATGAATATCCAAAAAGTGGTAAAATTTACTGAAAAATTATCAATAAATGTGTTATATATTATTGAACACCAAAAAGTGGTAAAATTTACTGAAAAATTTCATGATTTAAAATAATTTGTAAATTGTTTGAAAAAATCTTTGGTTGTTTCAATTTTACTTCTAATACAATTGTCAGTACATATGAGAAAATTATCATGATCAAATGACCGATTTAAAACAACATCAAATACAATTATCCAAAAAATCGACAAATTTACAGTAAAATGTTGGAAAATTATCAATAAATGTATTATCTGAATGAATATCCAAAAAGTTGTAAAATTTACAGTAAAATGTCGAAAAATTATCAATAAATGTATTATAAGATTGAACACCAAAAAGTGGTAAAATTTACTGAAAATTGTTGTAATTTGTTTGAAAAAAGCTGTAGTTGTTTCAATTTTACTTCTAAGACAATTGTCAGTACATATAAGAAAATTATCATGATCAAATGACCGATTTAAAATAACTTCAAATACAATTATCGAAAAAATCGATCAATTTACAGTAAAATGTTTGAAAAGTATCAATTAATGTATTATCTAAATGAATATCCAAAAAGTGGTAAAATTTACTGAAAAATGTCGAAAAATTATCAATAAATGTGTTATATGATTGAACACCAAAAAGTGGTAAAATTTACTGAAAAATGTTGTAAATTGTTTAAAAAAAGCTGTCGTTGTTTCAATTTTACTTCTAAGACAATTGTCAGTACATATGAGAAAATTATCATGATCAAATGACCGATTTAAAATAACTTCAAATACAATTATCCAAAAAAAATCGATAAATTTACAGTAAAATGTTTGAAAAGTATCAATAAATGTATTATCTGAATGAATATCCAAAAAGTGGTAAAATTTACTGAAAAATTATCAATAAATGTGTTATATATTATTGAACACCAAAAAGTGGTAAAATTTACTGAAAAATTTTGTAAATTGTTTGCAAAAATCTTTGGTTGTTTCAATTTTACTTCTAATACAATTGTCAGTACATATGAGAAAATTATCATGATCAAATGACCGATTTAAAATAGCATCAAATACAGTTATCCAAAAAATCTACAAATTTATAGTAAAATGTGGAAAAATTATCAAAAAATGTATTATATGAATGAATATCCAAAAAGTGGTCAAATTTACAGTAAAATGTCAAAAAATTATCAATAAATGTATTATATGAATGAATATCCCAAAAGTGGTAAAATTTACTGAAAAATGTTGTAAATTGTTTGAAAAAAGCTGTGGTTGTTTCAATTTTACTTCTGTTACAATTGTCAGTAAATATGAGAAAATAATCATGATCAAATGACCGATTGAAAATAACATCAAATACAGTTATCCAAAAAATCCATAAATTTATAGTAAAATGTGGAAAAATTATCAAAAAATGTATTATATGAATGAATATCCAAAAAGTGGTAAAATTTACAGTAAAATGTCGACAAATTATCAATAAATGTATAATGGGAATGAATATCTAAAAAGTGGTAAAATTTACTGAATAATTTTGTAATTTTTTTTTAAAAAGCTGTGGTTGGTTCAAGTTTACTTCTAATAGAATTGTCAATACATATGAGAAAATTATCACGATCAAATGACTGGTTTAAAATAACATCAAATACAATTATCCAAAAAATCGATCAATTTACAGTAAAATGTGGAAAAATTATCAATAAATGTATTATATGATTGAATGTCCAAAAAGTGGTAAAATTTACTGAAAATTGTTGTAATTTGTTTGAAAAAAGCTGTAGTTGTTTCAATTTTACTTCTAAGACAATTGTCAGTACATATAAGAAAATTATCATGATCAAATGACCGATTTAAAATAACTTCAAATACAATTATCGAAAAAATCGATCAATTTACAGTAAAATGTTTGAAAAGTATCAATTAATGTATTATCTAAATGAATATCCAAAAAGTGGTAAAATTTACTGAAAAATGTCGAAAAATTATCAATAAATGTGTTATATGATTGAACACCAAAAAGTGGTAAAATTTACTGAAAAATGTTGTAAATTGTTTAAAAAAAGCTGTCGTTGTTTCAATTTTACTTCTAAGACAATTGTCAGTACATATGAGAAAATTATCATGATCAAATGACCGATTTAAAATAACTTCAAATACAATTATCCAAAAAAAATCGATAAATTTACAGTAAAATGTTTGAAAAGTATCAATAAATGTATTATCTGAATGAATATCCAAAAAGTGGTAAAATTTACTGAAAAATTATCAATAAATGTGTTATATATTATTGAACACCAAAAAGTGGTAAAATTTACTGAAAAATTTTGTAAATTGTTTGCAAAAATCTTTGGTTGTTTCAATTTTACTTCTAATACAATTGTCAGTACATATCAGAAAATTATCATGATCAAATGACCGATTTAAAATAGCATCAAATACAGTTATCCAAAAAATCTACAAATTTATAGTAAAATGTGGAAAAATTATCAAAAAATGTATTATATGAATGAATATCCAAAAAGTGGTCAAATTTACAGTAAAATGTCAAAAAATTATCAATAAATGTATTATATGAATGAATATCCCAAAAGTGGTAAAATTTACTGAAAAATGTTGTAAATTGTTTGAAAAAAGCTGTGGTTGTTTCAATTTTACTTCTAATACAATTGTCAGTAAATATGAGAAAATAATCATGATCAAATGACCGATTGAAAATAACATCAAATACAGTTATCCAAAAAATCCATAAATTTATAGTAAAATGTGGAAAAATTATCAAAAAATGTATTATATGAATGAATATCCAAAAAGTGGTAAAATTTACAGTAAAATGTCGACAAATTATCAATAAATGTATAATGGGAATGAATATCTAAAAAGTGGTAAAATTTACTGAATAATTTTGTAATTTTTTTTTAAAAAGCTGTGGTTGGTTCAAGTTTACTTCTAATAGAATTGTCAATACATATGAGAAAATTATCACGATCAAATGACTGGTTTAAAATAACATCAAATACAATTATCCAAAAAATCGATCAATTTACAGTAAAATGTGGAAAAATTATCAATAAATGTATTATATGATTGAATGTCCAAAAAGTGGTAAAATTTACTGAAAAATGTTGTAATTTGTTTGAAAAAAGCTGTGGTTGTTTCAATTTTACTTCTAATACTATTGTCAGTACATATGAGAGAATCATCATGATCAAATGACCGATTTAAAATAACATCAAATACAATTATCCAAAAAATCGATCAATTTACAGTAAAATGTTGGAAAATTATCAATAAATGTATTATCTGAATGAATAGTCAAAAAGTTGTAAAATTTACAGTAAAATGTCGAAAGGATATCAATAAATGTATTATATGATTGAACACCAAAAAGTGGTAAAATTTACTGAAAATGTTGTAAATTGTTTGAAAAAAGCTGTGGTTGTTTCAATTTTACTTCTAATACAATTGTCAGTTCATATGAGAAAATCTCATGATCAAATGACCGATTTAAAATAACATCAAATACAGTTATTAAAAATCTACAAATTTATAGTAAAATGTGGAATAATTATCAAAAAATGTATTATATGAATGAATATAAAAAAAGTAGTAAAATTTACAGTAAAATGTCGAAAAATTATCAATAAATGTATAATGGGAATGAATATCTAAAAAGTGGTAAAATTAACTGAAACATTTTGTAATTTGTTTGAAAAAAGCTGTCGTTGGTTGAAGTTTACTTTTATTACAATTGTCAATACATATGAGAAAATTATCACGATCAAATGACCGATTTAAAATAACATCAAATACAATTATCCCAAAAATCGACAAATTTACGGTAACATGTGGAAAAATTATCAATATATGTATTATCTGAATGAATATCCAAAAAATTGTAAAATTGAAAGTAAAATGTCAAAAAATTTATCAATAAATGTATTATATGATTGAACACCAAAAAGTGGTAAAATTTACTGAAAAAATGTTGTAAATTGTTTGAAAAAAGCTGTGGTTGTTTCAAGTTTACTTCTAATACAATTGTAAATACATATGAGAAAATCATCATGATCAAGTGAACGATTGAAGGTAAAAACAAATACAATTCTAAAAAATATCGACAAATTTACAGTAAAATGATGGAAAATTATCTATACACTGGTGGCAACACTAATGTAAATTATTTACAAATATCTATAAGATATCGTCGATTAAGGGTTTCATCTACTACAATTATCAAAAAAGGGTTAAAATTTTCATAAAAATGTAAAAACGATTTAATAAAGCGGTGGTTGGTTCAATTTTACTTCTTATACAATTGTCAATACATATTATGAAAATGTCTTGATCAAATGACCTATTTAAGGTAACATCATATACAATTTTCAAAAAAGTGGTAAAATTAACAGTAAAATTTGGAAAATTTATCACTATAGGTTACATCTGAATGAATATTCAAAAAGAAGTAAAATTTATTAAAAAATGTTACACTTTTTAAATAAAGCAGTGGTTGGTTCAATTTTACTTCTAATACAATTGTCAGTACATATGAGAAAATTATCATGATCAAATGACCGATTTGAAATAACATCAAATACAATTATCCAAAAAATCGATCAATTTACAGTAAAATGCTGGAAAATTATCAATAAATGTATTATCTGAATGAATATCCAAAAAGTTGAAAATTTACAGTAAAATGTCGAAAAATTATCAATAAATGTATTATATGATTAAACACCAAAAAGTGGTAAAATTTACTGAAAAATTTTGTAATTTGTTTGAAAAAAGCTGTGGTTGGTTCAATTTTACTTCTATTACAATTGTCAGTACATATGAGAAAATTTTCATGATCAAATGACCGATTTGAAATAACATCAAATACAATTATCCAAAAAATCGATCAATTTACAGTAAAATGCTGGAAAATTATCAATAAATGTATTATCTGAATGAATATCCAAAAAGTTGAAAATTTACAGTAAAATGTCGAAAGGATATCAATAAATGTATTATATGATTGAACACCAAAAAGTGGTAAAATTTACTGAAAATGTTGTAAATTGTTTGAAAAAAGCTGTGGTTGTTTCAATTTTACTTCTAATACAATTGTCAGTTCATATGAGAAAATCTCATGATCAAATGACCGATTTAAAATAACATCAAATACAGTTATTAAAAATCTACAAATTTATAGTAAAATGTGGAATAATTATCAAAAAATGTATTATATGAATGAATATAAAAAAAGTAGTAAAATTTACAGTAAAATGTCGAAAAATTATCAATAAATGTATAATGGGAATGAATATCTAAAAAGTGGTAAAATTAACTGAAACATTTTGTAATTTGTTTGAAAAAAGCTGTCGTTGGTTGAAGTTTACTTTTATTACAATTGTCAATACATATGAGAAAATTATCACGATCAAATGACCGATTTAAAATAACATCAAATACAATTATCCCAAAAATCGACAAATTTACGGTAACATGTGGAAAAATTATCAATATATGTATTATCTGAATGAATATCCAAAAAATTGTAAAATTGAAAGTAAAATGTCAAAAAATTTATCAATAAATGTATTATATGATTGAACACCAAAAAGTGGTAAAATTTACTGAAAAAATGTTGTAAATTGTTTGAAAAAAGCTGTGGTTGTTTCAAGTTTACTTCTAATACAATTGTAAATACATATGAGAAAATCATCATGATCAAGTGAACGATTGAAGGTAAAAACAAATACAATTCTAAAAAATATCGACAAATTTACAGTAAAATGATGGAAAATTATCTATACACTGGTGGCAACACTAATGTAAATTATTTACAAATATCTATAAGATATCGTCGATTAAGGGTTTCATCTACTACAATTATCAAAAAAGGGTTAAAATTTTCATAAAAATGTAAAAACGATTTAATAAAGCGGTGGTTGGTTCAATTTTACTTCTTATACAATTGTCAATACATATTATGAAAATGTCTTGATCAAATGACCTATTTAAGGTAACATCATATACAATTTTCAAAAAAGTGGTAAAATTAACAGTAAAATTTGGAAAATTTATCACTATAGGTTACATCTGAATGAATATTCAAAAAGAAGTAAAATTTATTAAAAAATGTTACACTTTTTAAATAAAGCAGTGGTTGGTTCAATTTTACTTCTAATACAATTGTCAGTACATATGAGAAAATTATCATGATCAAATGACCGATTTGAAATAACATCAAATACAATTATCCAAAAAATCGATCAATTTACAGTAAAATGCTGGAAAATTATCAATAAATGTATTATCTGAATGAATATCCAAAAAGTTGAAAATTTACAGTAAAATGTCGAAAAATTATCAATAAATGTATTATATGATTAAACACCAAAAAGTGGTAAAATTTACTGAAAAATTTTGTAATTTGTTTGAAAAAAGCTGTGGTTGGTTCAATTTTACTTCTATTACAATTGTCAGTACATATGAGAAAATTTTCATGATCAAATGACCGATTTGAAATAACATCAAATACAATTATCCAAAAAATCGATCAATTTACAGTAAAATGCTGGAAAATTATCAATAAATGTATTATCTGAATGAATATCCAAAAAGTTGAAAATTTACAGTTAAATGTCGAAAAATTATCAATAAATGTGTTACATGATTGAACACAAAAAAGTGGTAAAATTTACTGAAAAATTTTGTAAATTGTTTGAAAAAATCTGTGGTTGTTTCAAGTTTACTTCTAATACAATTGTCAATACATATAAAAAAAATTATCATGATTAAATGACTGATTGAAGGTAAAAACAAATACAATTCTAAATAATATCGACAAATTTACAGTAAGATGTTG
The DNA here is from genome assembly GCF_963676685.1 of Mytilus edulis. NCBI lineage: Eukaryota > Metazoa > Mollusca > Bivalvia > Mytilida > Mytilidae > Mytilus > Mytilus edulis. The sequence goes on from NC_092354.1 coordinate 35,697,849, forward strand.
GAAAATTATCTATACACTGGTGGCAACACTAATGTAAATTATTTACAAATATCTATAAGATATGGTCGATTAAGGGTTTCATCTACTACAATTATCAAAAAAGGGTTAAAATTATTATAAAAATGTAAAAACGATTAAAGAAAGCGGTGGTTGGTTCAATTTTACCTCTTATACAATTGTCAATACATATTATGAAAATGTCTTGATCAAATGACCTAATTAAGGCAACATCAGATACAATTTTTAAAAAAGTAAAGTAAACAGAAAAATTTGGAAAATTTATCATTTTGGCTTACATCTGAATGAATATTAAAAAAGAAGTAAAATTTATTAAAAAATGTTGCACTTTTTAAATAAAGCAGTGGTTGGTTCACTTTTACATCTAATACAATTGTCAGTACATATGAGAAAATTATCATGATCAAATGACCGATTTAAAACAACATCAAATACAATTATCCAAAAAATCGACAAATTTACAGTAAAATGTTGGAAAATTATCAATAAATGTATTATCTGAATGAATATCCAAAAAGTTGTAAAATTTACAGTAAAATGTCGAAAAATTATCAATAAATGTATTATAAGATTGAACACCAAAAAGTGGTAAAATTTACTGAAAAATGTTGTAAATTGTTTACAAAAAAGCTGTGGTTGTTTCAATTTTACTTCTAAGACAATTGTCAGTACATATGAGAAAATTATCATGATCAAATGACCGATTTAAAATAACTTCAAATACAATTATCAAAAAAATCGATAAATTTACAGTAAAATGTTTGAAAAGTATCAATTAATGTATTATCTAAAGGAATATCCAAAAGGTGGTAAAATTTACTGAAAAATGTCGAAAAATTATCAATAAATGTTTTATATGATTGAACACCAAAAAGTGGTAAAATTTACTGAAAAATGTTGTAAATTGTTTAAAAAAAGCTGTTGTTGTTTCAATTGTACTTCTAAGACAATTGTCAGTACATATGAGAAAATTATCATGATCAAATGACCGATTCAAAATAACTTCAAATACAATTATCCAAAAAATCGATCAATTAACAGTAAAATGTTGGAAAATTATCAATAAAAGTATTATCTGAATGAATATCCAAAAAGTGGTAAAATTTACTGAAAAATGTCGAAAAATTATCAATAAATGTAAAAGTAAAATTGAAACAACCACAGCTTTATTTAAAAATTTCAACATTTTCTCAGTAACATTTTTTTTCAGTAAACTTTACTACTTTTTGGATATTCATTCAGATTTTACCTATATTGATAATTTTTCAACAATTTACTGTACATTATTAATTTTTTTTTTATAATTTATTTCATGTTACCTTTAATCGTATATTTGATCAAGATTAACTAATATGTATTGAAAATTGTATATAAAGTAAAATTGAACCAACCACAGCTTTATTTAAAAATTGCCATATTTTCTCAATAAATTTTACTACCTCTTCGATATTCATTGAGATTTTAGCTATATTGATAATTTTTCAACATTTTACTGTAAATTTGTCGATTTTTTGGATAATTGTATTTGATGTTGTTTTAAATCGGTCATTTGATCATGATAATTTTCTCATATGTACTGACAATTGTATTAGATGTAAAAGTGAACCAACCACTGCTTTATTTAAAAATTGCCATATTTTCTCAATAAATTTTACTACCTCTTCGATATTCATTGAGATTTTAGCTATATTGATAATTTTTTAACATTTTACTGTACATTTGATGTAACCTTAAATCGGTCATTTGATCATCACAATTCTCTAATTTGTATTGACAGATGTATTAGTAGTAAAATTGAAACAACCATAGCTTTATTTAAAAATTGAAACATTTTCTTAGTAACATTTTTTCAGTAAACTTTACTTCTGTTTGGATATTCATTCAGATTTTAGCTATATTGATAATTTTTCAACATTTTGCTGTAAATTTGTCAATTTTTTTGATAATTTTTTCGATAAGACCTTAAATCGTTTATTTGATCAAGACAATTTTCTAATTTGTATTGACAAATGTATAAGTCGTAAAATTGAAACAACCATAGCTTTATTTAAAAATTGAAACATTTTCTTAGTAACATTTTTTCAGTAAACTTTACTTCTGTTTGGATATTCATTCATATTTTAGCTACATTTAACTGTAAATTTGTCATTTTTTTTAATAATTTATATGATGTTACCATAAATCGATCATTTGATCAAGACAATTTTTTAGTTTTTATTTACAAATGTATTAGAAGTAAAATTGAAACAACCACAGCTTTATTTAAAAATTTCAACCTTTTCTCGGTAACATTTTTTCAGTAAACTTTACTTCTGTTTGGATATTCATTCAGATTTTAGCTATATTGATAATTTTTCAACATTTTACTGTACATTTGATAACTTTTTTGATAATTGTATATCATGTTACCTTCAATCGATCATTTGATAAAGACAATTTTCTAATTGTATTTACAAATGTATTAGAAATAAAATTGAAACAACCACAGCTTTATTTAAAAATTTCAACCTATTCTCAGTAACATTTATACAGTAAACTTTACTACTTTTTGGATATTCATTCAGATTTTAGCTATATTGATAATTTTTTAACATTTTACTGTAAATTTGTCAATTTTTTTGATAATTTTTTTGATGATATTTTAAATCGTTTATTTGATCAAGACAATTTTCTAATTTCTATTGACAAATGTATTAGTAGTAAAATTGAAACAACCATAGCTTTATTTAAAAATGGAAACATTTTCTCAGTATCATTTTTTTTCAGTAAACTTCACTTTTTTGATCATTGTATATGATGTTACCTTAAATCGGTCATTTGATCAAGACAATTTTCTAATTTGTATTTACAAATGTATTAGAAGTAAAATTGAAACAACCACAGCTTTATTTAAAAATTTCAACCTTTTCTCAGTAACATTTTTACAGTTAACTTTACTAGTTTTTGGATATTCATTCAGATTTTAGCTATATTGATAATTTTTCAACATTTTGCTGTAAATTTGTCAATTTTTTTGATAATTTTTTCGATGAGACCTTAAATCGTTTATTTGATCAAGACAATTTTCTAATTTGTATTGACAAATGTATTAGTAGTAAAATTGAAACAACCATAGCTTTATTTAAAAATTGAAACATTTTCTTAGTAACATTTTTTCAGTAAACTTTACTTCTGTTTGGATATTCATTCATATTTTAGCTACATTTAACTGTAAATTTGTCATTTTTTTTAATAATTTATATGATGTTACCATAAATCGATCATTTGATCAAGACAATTTTTTAATTTGTATTTACAAATGTATTAGAAGTAAAATTGAAACAACCACAGCTTTATTTAAAAATTTCAACCTTTTCTCAGTAACATTTTTACAGTAAACTTTACTAGTTTTTGGATATTCATTCAGATTTTAGCTATATTGATAATTTTTCAACATTTTGCTGTAAATTTGTCAATTTTTTTGATAACTTTTTCGATGAGACCTTAAATCGTTTATTTGATCAAGACAATTTTCTAATTTGTATTGACAAATGTATTAGTAGTAAAATTGAAACAACCACAGCTTTATTTAAAAATTGAAACATTTTCTTAGTAACATTTTTTCAGTAAACTTTACTTCTGTTTGGATATTCATTCAGATTTTAGCTACATTTTACTGTAAATTTGTCATTTTTTTTTTATAATTTTTTCGATGAGACCTTAAATCGTTTATTTGATCAAGACAATTTTCTAATTTGTATTGACAAATGTATTAGTAGTAAAATTGAAACAACCACAGCTTTATTTAAAAATTGAAACATTTTCTTAGTAACATTTTTTCAGTAAACTTTACTTCTGTTTGGATATTCATTCAGATTTTAGCTACATTTTACTGTAAATTTGTCATTTTTTTTTTATCATTTATTTGATGTTACCATAAATCGGTCATTTGATAATGACAATTTTCTAATTTGTATTGACAGATGTATTAGTAGTAAAATTAAAACAACCACTGCTTTATTTAAAAATTTCAACCTTTTCTCGGTAACATTTTTTCAGTAAACTTTACTTCTGTTTGGATATTCGTTCAGATTTTAGCTATATTGATAATTTTTTAACATTTTACTGTAAATTTGTCAATTTTTTGGATAATTTTTTGATGATACTTTAAATCGTTTATTTGATCAAGACAATTTTCTAATTTGTATTGACAAATGTATTAGTAGTAAAATTGAAACAACCATAGCTTTATTTAAAAATTGAAACATTTTCTCAGTAACATTTTTTCAGTAAACTTTACTTCTGTTTGGATATTCATTCAGATTTTAGCTACATTTTACTGTAAATTTGTCATTTTTTTTATAATTTATTTGATGTTACCATAAATCGGGCATTTGATCATGACAATTTTCTAATTTGTATTGACAGATGTATTAGTAGTAAAATTAAAACAACCACAGCTTTATTTAAAAATTGAAACATTTTCTCAGTATCATTTTTTTTCAGTAAACTTCACTTTTTTTATCATTGTATATGATGTTACCTTAAATCGATCATTTGATCAAGACAATTTTCTAATTTGTATTCACAAATGTATTAGAAGTAAAATTGAAACAACCACAGCTTTATTTAAAAATTTCAACCTTTTCTCAGTTACATTTTTACAGTTAACTTTATTACTTTTTGGATATTCATTTAGCTTTTAACTATATTGATAATTTTTTAACATTTTACTGTAAATATATCAATTTTTTGATAATTTTTTCGATGAGACCTTAAATCGTTTTTTGATCAAGACAATTTTCTAATTTGTATTGACAAATGTATTAGTAGTAAAATTGAAACAACCACAGCTTTATTTAAAAATTGAAACATTTTCTTAGTAACATTTTTTCAGTAAACTTTACTTCTGTTTGGATATTCATTCAGATTTTAGCTACATTTTACTGTAAATTTGTCATTTTTTTTTATAATTTATTTGATGTTACCATAAATCGGTCATTTGATCATGACAATTTTCTAATTTGTATTGACAAATGTATTAGTAGTAAAATTGAAACAACCATAGCTTTATTTAAAAATGGAAACATTTTCTCAGTATCATTTTTTTTCAGTAAACTTCACTTTTTTGATCATTGTATATGATGTTACCTTAAATCGGTCATTTGATCAAGACAATTTTCTAATTTGCATTTACAAATGTATTAGAAGTAAAATTGAAACAACCACAGCTTTATTTAAAAATTTCAACCTTTTCTCAGTAACATTTTTACAGTAAACTTTACTAGTTTTTGGATATTCATTCAGATTTTAGCTATATTGATAATTTTTCAACATTTTGCTGTAAATTTGTCAATTTTTTTGATAACTTTTTCGATGAGACCTTAAATCGTTTATTTGATCAAGACAATTTTCTAATTTGTATTGACAAATGTATTAGTAGTAAAATTGAAACAACCACAGCTTTATTTAAAAATTGAAACATTTTCTTAGTAACATTTTTTCAGTAAACTTTACTTCTGTTTGGATATTCATTCAGATTTTAGCTACATTTTACTGTAAATTTGTCATTTTTTTTTTATAATTTTTTCGATGAGACCTTAAATCGTTTATTTGATCAAGACAATTTTCTAATTTGTATTGACAAATGTATTAGTAGTAAAATTGAAACAACCACAGCTTTATTTAAAAATTGAAACATTTTCTTAGTAACATTTTTTCAGTAAACTTTACTTCTGTTTGGATATTCATTCAGATTTTAGCTACATTTTACTGTAAATTTGTCATTTTTTTTTTATCATTTATTTGATGTTACCATAAATCGGTCATTTGATAATGACAATTTTCTAATTTGTATTGACAGATGTATTAGTAGTAAAATTAAAACAACCACTGCTTTATTTAAAAATTTCAACCTTTTCTCGGTAACATTTTTTCAGTAAACTTTACTTCTGTTTGGATATTCGTTCAGATTTTAGCTATATTGATAATTTTTTAACATTTTACTGTAAATTTGTCAATTTTTTGGATAATTTTTTGATGATACTTTAAATCGTTTATTTGATCAAGACAATTTTCTAATTTGTATTGACAAATGTATTAGTAGTAAAATTGAAACAACCATAGCTTTATTTAAAAATTGAAACATTTTCTCAGTAACATTTTTTCAGTAAACTTTACTTCTGTTTGGATATTCATTCAGATTTTAGCTACATTTTACTGTAAATTTGTCATTTTTTTTATAATTTATTTGATGTTACCATAAATCGGGCATTTGATCATGACAATTTTCTAATTTGTATTGACAGATGTATTAGTAGTAAAATTAAAACAACCACAGCTTTATTTAAAAATTGAAACATTTTCTCAGTATCATTTTTTTTCAGTAAACTTCACTTTTTTTATCATTGTATATGATGTTACCTTAAATCGATCATTTGATCAAGACAATTTTCTAATTTGTATTCACAAATGTATTAGAAGTAAAATTGAAACAACCACAGCTTTATTTAAAAATTTCAACCTTTTCTCAGTTACATTTTTACAGTTAACTTTATTACTTTTTGGATATTCATTTAGCTTTTAACTATATTGATAATTTTTTAACATTTTACTGTAAATATATCAATTTTTTGATAATTTTTTCGATGAGACCTTAAATCGTTTTTTGATCAAGACAATTTTCTAATTTGTATTGACAAATGTATTAGTAGTAAAATTGAAACAACCACAGCTTTATTTAAAAATTGAAACATTTTCTTAGTAACATTTTTTCAGTAAACTTTACTTCTGTTTGGATATTCATTCAGATTTTAGCTACATTTTACTGTAAATTTGTCATTTTTTTTTATAATTTATTTGATGTTACCATAAATCGGTCATTTGATCATGACAATTTTCTAATTTGTATTGACAAATGTATTAGTAGTAAAATTGAAACAACCATAGCTTTATTTAAAAATGGAAACATTTTCTCAGTATCATTTTTTTTCAGTAAACTTCACTTTTTTTATCATTGTATATGATGTTACCTTAAATCGGTCATTTGATCAAGACAATTTTCTAATTTGCATTTACAAATGTATTAGAAGTAAAATTGAAACAACCACAGCTTTATTTAAAAATTTCAACCTTTTCTCAGTAACATTTTTACAGTTAACTTTACTAGTTTTTGGATATTCATTCAGATTTTAGCTATATTGATAATTTTTCAACATTTTGCTGTAAATTTGTCAATTTTTTTGATAATTTTTTCGATGAGACCTTAAATCGTTTATTTGATCAAGACAATTTTCTAATTTGTATTGACAAATGTATTAGTAGTAAAATTGAAACAACCATAGCTTTATTTAAAAATTGAAACATTTTCTTAGTAACATTTTTTCAGTAAACTTTACTTCTGTTTGGATATTCATTCATATTTTAGCTACATTTAACTGTAAATTTGTCATTTTTTTTAATAATTTATATGATGTTACCATAAATCGATCATTTGATCAAGACAATTTTTTAATTTTGTATTTACAAATGTATTAGAAGTTAAATTGAAACAACCACAGCTTTATTTAAAATTTTCAACCTTTCTCAGTAACATTTTTACAGTAAACTTTACTAGTTTTTGGATATTCATTCAGATTTTAGCTATATTGATAATTTTTCAACATTTTGCTGTAAATTTGTCAATTTTTTTGATAATTTTTTCGATGAGACCTTAAATCGTTTTTTGATCAAGACAATTTTCTAATTTGTATTGACAAATGTATTAGTAGTAAAATTGAAACAACCATAGCTTTATTTAAAAATGGAAACATTTTCTCAGTAAACTTTACTACTTTTTGCGATATTCATTCAGATTTTAGCTTGATTGATAATTTTTCTACATTTTACTGTAAATTTTTATTTTTTTTATTATTTATTTGATGTTACCTTAAATCGTATATTTGATCAAGATGAATTTCTAATATGAATTGACGATTGTATATAAAGTAAACTTAAACCAACCACAGCTTTATTTAAAAATTGCCATATTTTCTCAGTAAATTTTACTATTTTTTTGATAATCATTGAGATTTTAGCTATATGGAAAAATTTTCAACATTTTACTGTACATTTGACAACTTTTTTGATAATTGTATATGATGTTACTTTAAATCGATTTGATCAAGACAATTTTCTAATTTGTATTGACAATTGTATAAGATGTAAAATTGAAACAAACATAGCTTAATTTGAAAATTTCAACATTTACTCAGTAACATTTTTTCAGTAAATTTTACTACTTTTTTTATATTCATTCCGATTTTACCTATATTGATTATTTTGAACATTTGTCTGTACATTTGACAACTTTTTTGATAATTGTATATGATGTTACCTTAAATCGGTCATTTGATCAAATGACCGATTTAAGGTAACATCAAATACAATTATCAAAAATGTGGTAAAATTTACAGCGAAATGAAGAAAAATATAAAAATATTGATGACAGGTTTGGTGTTACATTCTACATAAATATCATTAAAAGATGGTGGATTTAAGGTAACAGATGAACAGCACAAAGGGTACCACATGTGGAGCAGGATCTGCTTACTTTCCGGAGCACCTGAAATCACCCCTAGTTTTTGGTGAGGTTCATGTTGCTAATTCTTTAGTTTAATTTGTTGTGTCATGTGTTCTATTGTTTGTCTGTTTGTCTTTTCATTTTTTAACCATGGTGTTGTCTTTTTCAATTGATGAGTTTGACTGTCCCTTTGGTATCTTCCCCCCAGTTTTAATGAATTATAAAAAGGGGTAAAATAGGCTGAAAATATAATTTTTTTTAATAATTCTGTGGAAGGTTCATGTTCACTTCAGATACAATTGTCAATACATATAAGAAAATCATCTTGATCAAATGACCGATTTAAGGTAACATTTAATACAATTGTCAAAAAAGTTGTCAAATTAATACATATTAGAAAAATATTTTGATCAAATGACCGATTTAAGGTAACATCTAATTGAATTCTCAAAAAAGGAGTCAAATTTACAGTAAAATGTAGAAAACCATTATCAAAACCGTTTGCAGGTTTGGTGTAACATTCTATCCAACTATCCTTAGAATGTGGTCGATTTAAGGTACCATCAGAATAAGTTATCAAAAAGGGGTAAAATTTACTAAAAAAATATATTTTTAATAAAAATTAATTTGGTTAAAGTTTACTTCAGATACAATTGTCAATACATATTAGAAAATTGTCTTGATCAAATGACCGAATTAAGGTATCATTTTATACAATTATCAAAAAAGTTTTCAAATTTAGTGAAATGAAAAAAAATCGTTATTAAAACCGTTGGCAAGTTTGGTGGAACATTCTATACAACTATCTGTAGAATATGGTCGATATAATGCAACATCTTATTGAATTATCAAAAATTGGTAAAATTTTCTAAAAAATATATATTTTTAATAGGAATTAAGTTGGTCCAAGTTTACCTCAGATACAATTGTCATTTGTATTATTTTAATTTTAGTTTCTTGTGTACAATTTGGAAATTAGTATGGCGTTCATTATCACTGAACAAGAATATATTTGTTTAGGGGCCAGCTGAAGGACGCCTCCGGGTGCGGGAATTTCTCGCTACATTGAAGACCTGTTGTTGACCTTCTGCTGTTTTTTTTTTTTTCTATGGTCGGGTTGTTGTCTCTTTGTCACATTCCCTATTTCCATTCTCAATTTTACATATTAGAAAATTATCTTGATCAAATGACCGATTTAAGGTAACATCTAATACAATTATCAAAAAAATATTCAAATTAACAGAAAAATGTGGAAATATTATTATTACACGGATGACAGGTTTGGGGTTACATTCTGTACATCTACAAAATATGATCGATCAAAGTTTCATCTAATTCAATTATACAAAAATGGGTAAAATTGTCTAAAAAAATATATATTTAATACAAATTAATTTGTTTCAAGTTTTTTTCAGATACAATTGTCAATATATATTAGAAAATTATCTTGATCAAATGACCTATTTAAGGTAACATCGAATACAATTATCAAAAAAGTTGTCAAATGTGTTACATTCTATACAACTATCCTTAGAATGTGGTCGATTTAAGGTACCATCAGAAGAAATTATCCAAAAGGGGTAAAATTTACTGAAAAAATATCTTTTAATAAAAAATAATTTGGTTCAAGTTTACTTCAGATACAATTCTCAATACATATTAAAAAATTATCTTGATTAAATGACCGAAGTAAGGTAACATTTTATACAATTATCAAAAAAGTTTTCAAATTTACAGTAAAATGTAAAAAAAATCATTATTAAAACCGTTGGCAGGTTTGGTGGTACATTCTATACAACTATCTGTAGAATATGGTCGATATAATGCAACATCTTATTGAAATATCAAAAATTGGTAAAATTTCCTAAAAAATATATATTTTTAATAGGAATTAAGTTGGTTCAAGTTTACCTCAGATACAATTGTCAATACATATTAGAAAATTATCTTGATCAAATGACCGATTTAAGGTAACATCTAATACAATTATCAAAAAAATATTCAAATTTACAGAAAAATGTGGAAATATTATCAATACACGGATGGCAGGTTTGGTGTTACATTCTATACATCTATAAAATATGATCGATCAAAGGTTTAATTTAATTCAATTATACAAAAATGGGTAAAATTGTCTAAAAAAATAAATATGTAATACAAATTAAGTTGGTTCAAGTTTTTTTCAGATACAATTTTCAATATATATCAGAAAATTATCTTGATCAAATGACCTATTTAAGGTAACATCGAATACAATTATCAAAAAAGTTGTCAAATGTGTTACATTCTATACAACTATCCTTAGAATGTGGTCGATTTAAGGTACCATCAGAAGAAATTATCCAAAAGGGGTAAAATTTACTGAAAAAATATCTTTTAATAAAAAATAATTTGGTTCAAGTTTACTTCAGATACAATTGTCAATACATATTAAAAAATTATCTTGATTAAATGACCGAAGTAAGGTAACATTTTATACAATTATCAAAAAAGTTTTCAAATTTACAGTAAAATGTAAAATAATCATTATTAAAACCGTTGGCAGGTTTGGTGGTACATTCTATACAACTATCTGTAGAATATGGTCGATATAATGCAACATCTTATTGAATTATCAAAAATTGGTAAAATTTCCTAAAAAATATATATTTTTAATAGGAATTAAGTTGGTTCAAGTTTACCTCAGATACAATTGTCAATACATATTAGAAAATTATCTTGATCAAATGACCGATTTAAGGTAACATCTAATACAATTATCAAAAAAATATTCAAATTTACAGAAAAATGTGGAAATATTATCAATACACGGATGGCAGGTTTGGTGTTACATTCTATACATCTATAAAATATGATCGATCAAAGGTTTAATTTAATTCAATTATACAAAAATGGGTAAAATTGTCTAAAAAAATAAATATGTAATACAAATTAAGTTGGTTCAAGTTTTTTTCAGATACAATTTTCAATATATATTAGAAAATTATCTTGATCAAATGACCTATTTAAGGTAACATCGAATACAATTATCAAAAAAGTTGTCAAATTAATACATATTAGAAAATTATCTTGATCAAAAGACCGATTTAAGGTAACATCTAATTCCATTTTTTAAAAAAGTTGTCAAATTTACAGTAAAATGTAAGAAAATCATTATTAAAACCGTTGGCAGGTTTGGTGTTATATTTTATACAACTATCCGTAGAATGTGGTCGATTTAAGCTACCATCACAATAAATTATCAAAAAGGGGTAAAATTTACGAAAAAAATATATTTTGAATCAAAAAAATTAATTTGGTTCAAGTTTACTTCAGATACAATTGTCAATACATATTAGAAAATTATCTTGACGAAATGACCGAATTAAGGTAACATCTAATACAATTATAAAAAAAGTTTTTAAATTTACACTAAAATGTAGAAAAATCATTATTAAAACCGTTGGCAGGTTTGGTGTTATATTCTATACAACTATCCGTAGAATGTGGTCGATTTAAGGTAACATTAGAATATATTATCAAAAAGGGGTAAAATGTACTAAAAAAATAAAATATTTTGGATAAAAAATAATTTGGTTCAAGTTTACTTCAGATACAATTGTCAATATATATTAGAAAATTATTATGATCAAATTTACAGTAAAATGTAATAAAAAAAATCATTATTAAAACAGTTGGCAGGTTTGATGTTACATTCTATACAACTATCTGTAGAATATGGTCGGTCGATATAATGTAACATCTTATTGAATTATCAAAAATAGGTAAAATTTTCTAAAAATTATATAAGTTGGTTCAAGTTTACTTCAGATACAATTTTTAATACATATTAAAAAATTATCTTGATCAAATGGCCGATTTAAGGTAACATCTAATACAATTATCAAAAAAAATCATATTTAATGTAACATCTTATTGAATTATCAAAATGGGTAAAATTTTCTAAAAAATATATTTTTAACAGAAATTAAGTTGGTTCAAGTTTACTTCAGATACAATTGTCAATACATATTAGAAAATTATCTTGATCAAATGACCGATTTAAGGTATCATCTAATACAATTTTCAGAAAAATATTCAAATATATATATATATGTAGGAAAATCACCATTAAAACCGTTGGCAGGTGTGGTGTTATATTCTATACAACTACATATATATGTATCCGTAGAATGTGGTCGATTTAAGGTAACATGAGAATAAATTATCAAAAAGGGGTAAAATTTACTAAAAAAATATATTTTTAATAAAAATTAATTTGGCTCAAGTTTACTTCAGATACAATTGTCAATACATAGAAGAAAATTATCTTGATCAAATGACCGATTTTATAATTATCTAAAAAGTTGTCAAATTTACAGTAAAATGTAAAAAAATCATTATTTAAACCGTTGGCAGGTTTGATGTTGCATTCTTTACAACTATTTTTAGAATATGGTATTAATGTACTATCTTAACGTTTACCATCACGAGTATGGAATAACCGTTTCACAAAGGATATATTCCTTAAGTCGCAACTACAGTCCCGTTTACTTTCATAAATGTGACCTACCGAATTAGACTTTACTGGATTTGTTATCAGATAAGCAACACGACCGGTAACATCTAATTCAATTTATTTAGTTATTTATTAGATATTTTCGGTTGTCTAAAACAAAAATGGGCATTTTAAGGGGAGGTAACGCTAAAACTGCATTTTCTGAAGGATTCTACATGGAATTTTCCTATTTTGTATTTTGGCCGGAAAAAAAACGTACGGTGACCCTATCTTTTCTTTTGAAAATCTCAAAGCATTGTTTGAAAGCTATCTTTTCCTCAAGTATTTAACAATTTTATCATTTTGTTTAGTTTCTAATCACAACATGGTTTTTTTTCCTGTATAATCCATACAAAATATGCCATTTTGTCACGTCCTGTAGCTTGAGAAAATGCGTTGTGACCTATAATTTTTATGATATTTTTCAACATATATCAATAGATGCTACGTTTTGGTTAAGTTTGAACAAATTCTATCATTTTTATTTTAGACTCAAGTTAAACATTACACACTGTGAAAAGCATACACAGAAATATTCAATGTTGAAACATTGTATAAACATTTGCCTACATTTATACTGGCACACCAAGATCATTGAGTAAAAACGATTACCTATATAATATGCCTATGGTTTTTAATAAAAAAAAAATGTAACCACGTAGTTTGATTTGTGTGTAGCAGCACTTTTCATACAAAAGTGTGAGATCTAGACATCACTGATAACTACTAATAACTCTGCGTTGATGAATTTTTCAGAATAATTTAAACATATTGGTGTATTCAAAATGTATGTTGAGATATACTATAATACCATTATACCGTAAGTCACTTGATAAAAAGAGAGAGGTAAAAATAAACACCCACACCTTTTCTTCTAAAAGAGGTTGTGACAAACTTTCTTTGGGGTGGCCTTTGTATTTGCTAAACATATAAACCTTAACTTAATACATAAATTAAAAGTACAGAAACATCTATTCAATTTTACACTATTTTCTATTACTATTAATAAGCAAGAAACCAGCAAGATACATAGAAAATCAGTAAAAATATTTTATCTATGACAAACTTAAAACAAATATATGCATTTCTATATTGTTAACATTTTCAGTGCTATAAACATTACATAATTTACATTTTCAAATAAATAAAAAAAAAAACATTTTGGGCCAGGCTGATATCAATGACAAATTGTATAAATTTGACTTTCATATGACTAATGACAAACAATTTCAGAACAATTGTTATTCAACATGTATAGAAAATACTACAAGTTGAATCTAATATCATAACTGTATGTATAATTCTAAAAAAATAATAAAAAAATACAAAAATATTGGCACAAGTAATTATTTTTAAAATGTGAACTAGATGTAATCAATGAGGTTATTAAAACTACTCAACACCATTTCTTGACATAAAAAAAGATTCTAACAATGTAACAAAATCCACACTAACTATGTAACAGAAACTACACTAACAATGTAACAGAAACTACACTAACAATGTAACAAAAACTACACTAACAACTAATTACAGCTACACTAATAACTGATTATTTCTTCACCAATAACCGATAAAAATTTCCTTAAAAAAGGAGGAAATATATAATATTCATCCTCATATAAGTATCCAAACCTCATCAAAAGCTATATGAAATCCACTATCCTACCCTCAGCAATATTTTATTTAAAGATATGTATTAGAATTCATTGTTTTTGGCAATTCTAAAAATTTATTTATTATTATCTTTATCTCAAAAGCTCACTTAGACTTAAATAGTGGTAGGATCATTTAACCTAGCCGAAAGGATAGCATAAGTATCACCTTTTCCTACTGTTTTTTAAATCTAGATGATTGTTTTGATTAAATCTATCTTTTTGTTTCATTTTTGTTTTAATTATAAATTTTAGAATCTAGATTCAAGCTTCAATATTTTGCAATTGTTTATAAAAATGTAAAGTAGAATTGAAAAAAAAAAATCACAACTATTATCCAATGCAAGTGTGACTTTTGTGATATTACATCAGAAAAATGAGATAGACAACAGATGTTCCTTTGATCCAGACAGCTTTACAGTGTCTCATGACATTCAAATACTAATTTAATGGTTTAGTTTTCTCTCTCTTTAATTCTGTTATTACTGATAAAATCTTTTTATTAACCTTCCCACCATCATCTAAACCCGATACAATGTTGTATAAACAACAATGATTTTGGATAGACTTAATTAAAACAATAAATTGAAGCTATCAATCCAGTAATTAATTCAAAAAAAAGTGTCACATCTGAATATCTCATCCCCTTCTACCTTCAGTTCAAATTGGTCATTCCCCATACTTTAAATTCTGTCTTTGATTATCAGAAGAAAAGGTTCTTCTGTTTCTTTGGAATCACTGAAGTACAGCACCTGATTGAACTTCTTCAAAAGCAATGCAATTCCTAAGATGGCTGCGCACTGACTTGTGTCTGAAACAACAAATATAACATCATACAGTTGTATTCTACAAAAATACAAAATACACTCATTCTGTTCTATATATAATATGTATGTATGATATATAGGTCAATGTCACAAAAATATTAACTTTTTTTATATGACATGTATGAGGCTGAAAAACTGGAAGGGTTAAGTTTTATCGAGCATTGCAGTTTTGTTCAAAATACAGAATAGTTAACCTCTCTTGATTTTTGCAGTGAAGAATTTAAGGTTTCACCAAAACAGATTTCTTTTAGCTAATGAAAAAATAGAAAATTCAGTCATTTAATGAAAAACATCAAAATTAATATAAAATATACCACAGTACATGTAAAATTAATTCAATATCATCTATTAGTCAGATTATACATGTATATGCCTTTAGATATAATTTTATATTTTTGCTTAAAAATCTCATTTCTAGTGTTTTTGTTTTGATAGATCTATTAATGGCTGTTAAATTTAATGCATATTCAAGATGAGAGCATCCATGCTAATGTAATATGAATATAAACTTTGGTTTGTACTAGGCTGACACACTGAGTCCTTTTTTTCAACATGCTAGTCCACAATATATGGGATCAGTTCAAAGGAAGCTAGATTAAACATACCAAAGACAAAAAGGATTTAAAAAATAGTTGTACCAACAAATTATGTTTATTCAAACTTATTCTTCAATCTATACAAACGATCGATAATTTTCTATAGGGAGGCTGAAGATACCAAATGAATTTTAAAACGATATCAAATAAATATTTTACCGATGTCAGATGAATACTCAAACGATATCAAATTTATATTCAAACAATATCCAATAAATATTCAATAAATATTCAATAAATATTCAATGAATATAAAATGTATATTCAATAAATATAAAATGAATATTCAATGAATATAAAATGAATATTCAATGAATATAAAATGAATATACAAACGTTATCAAATGAATATTCAAACGTTATCAAATGAATATTCAAACGATATCAAACCAATATTCAAACAATATTAAATCAATATTCAAATTCATTAAATGAGATAAAGAAACGATCGATAATCGTCCATAGATGGGCGGACGATACCAAAAAAATATTCCAGCTCATTAGTCGATATATACAAACGATTGTTAATCTTTTATAGAGACCCGAAGATACAAATGATTATTCAAACGATATCACATGAATATTCAAACGATATCAATTGAATATTCAAACGATTTCAAATAATTATTTAAACAATATCAAATACATATTCAAACAATATAAAATGAATATCCTGAAGATACCAAATGAATAATCAAACGATTACAAATAAATATTCTAACAATACCAAATTCATATTCAAGCGATATCAAATGAACATTTAAACGATACCAAATGAATACTACAACAATACTAAATAAATGCTTTCAAACAATATCAAATGAATTTTAAAACGATGTCAACTGAATAGTCAAACGATATCAAATGAATATTCAAACGATATCATATGAATATTCAAACGATATCAAATGAATATTTGAATAATATCAAGTGAACATTCGAACAATATCAAATGAATTTTAAACGATATCAAATGAATACTCAAACTTATTAATCGATATATACAAACGATCGATATTTTTTAAAGAGAAAAAGACAATATCAACTGAATATGCAAACAATATCAAATGAATATTCAAACGATATCAATTGAATTATCAAACGATATCAAATGAATATTCAAACGTTATCAAATAAATATATAAAACGATCCCAAATGAATATGCAAACAATCCAAAGTGAATATTTAAACGATTTAAAATGAAAATTCAAACGATATCAACTGAATATTCAAACGATATCAAATGAATATTAAAACGATACTAAATGAATATGCGAACAATACCAAATGGATATTTAAACAATATAAAATGAATATTCAAACGATATCAATTGAATATTCAAACAATTAAAAGTGAATACTCAAACGATATCAAATGAATATTCAACCGATGTCAAATGAAAACTCAAACGATATCAAATTTATATTCGAATAATACCAAATAAATATTCAAACAAAATTAAATGAATATTCAAACGTTATCAAATAAATATTCATACGATATCAAATGAATATTCAAACAATATCAAATCAATATTCAAACTCATAAGGTGAGATATTCAAACGATCGATAATCGTCCATAGATGGACGGACGATACCAAAATAATATTCCACTTCATAAGGCGATATCTACAAACGATAAGTTTATTTGACATTTAGGTGTTCTTTAGGTGTAATACCACCAAATCATGGTACGTCACATCCGGTTGCATACGAAAGTAGGCCTAAAAAAATATTCCCTTGAATTTGACAGTTGTATATTATCTATATTATCTGTTTGAAATATTTCTAAACCAGAGGCTCCAAGGAGCCATTATCGCTCCCCTACTCATCTTCATTTGTCTATAATTTAGTAAATATAATGATTTCTAATCATATTCACATGTATGCATGTTCATTGTATTAGTAACTGATGCTCACATTTATATGTTAATGCACTGAGACCTTGCAGAAATTCTGCATTTTTATTAAAGCCTGGAGCTGTTTTATAAGCTTTGATCAAGATTGAACAATAAAATTCATATTGTAGATAGTATAAATGGAAACTAATCATACAATACTACACATCAATAGAGACGTATTCTACCCATAAAATGAAAATACAGGTTAAGGAGTAAGATGGATTTTAAAATACTTAATATCAATATTTCTGTATGTACGAAGGGTTCAACTTAAATAAAATTCGAAGTAAGGTAACATTGAAATCTTTATAATACCAATCTATCATGATTTGGTGCTTTTAATGTCACATCTTGCGGCCATCTAAAAATTTATTTGAAATTGCTCACCACTTTTGCCATTTAAGAATATAATATCTTTTCCTTGCTTCAAAGTCATCAATACTAATATATTGTAAGATATTTCTGTCTCCAAGCCAGCAACTCCAATGAACGAGGCACTATCCCTCATAGCATTCATAATGTTCTCTTCTGCAATAGCCAGCTGTGTGGTGGTGGTTTAACTCCAGTCTTGCTCATTTCCATTCTTTTATTTGTATTTTTAATTAGCACCCCGACACATATCGCGATATCTGCTTTATCACTTCTCATGCAGACACCCAATCCATTAGCCTCCTCTGTTGTGGTTTACCACAATAATTTTTCTTCTGATTTGTCTGATTTGAATCTAGTAGTGGCTAATTACTTTCTAATGGCACTAAAAGATGAAGTTAGTCTGTTAACAGTATTAACTAATCCAAAGCTTTCCTTTGAATATGTTAACAGTATTAACTAATCCAAAGCTTTCCTTTGAATATCATAAGAAACTCCTAGGTAAGTGAAGCCTTTCATGTAGTTGATCTCTTATAGTATTAAACAGAGAGATCTTGGTGTTCATCTGATTTTAATTTTTGAAGCCTCTTTTGCTTATAGAGGTTCATTATATGAATACGTCGATACCTTGAAACCAATGTCCTGAGCACACTTTCTAAAGAAAAAAACATTGAAATGGATGACCAAAACTTGGGGTGGCACATATTCAAGTATTAAAGCTTGATTTCCATCAAACCTAACTTCTCAGCAACTAACTAATGCTCTATGACAAGGTTTTCATCTGACATGTTATTTCATTTCTGTGTATATAATCGTTGACTTATCTTAAACAAATGACATATGAGCATGGAGAAAATCAATAAAGTTCAAATTGAATGGTATAAGATTTATATGCTTACTAATTTCAAGATATAAATGTGCCAACAAAATATTGAAATTACCATTAGCATTCATTTTCAGAACCTTTTTTTTTCCAATTCAGTTGTTACATCACTATCTCTCTTTTTCTGTTTTGCTGGTGTAGCTTGACTAGCTTCTGATGATCAACTGATGGTATGTGTGGTCAACCATTAGATTGTTCAAGTTAGATTATAGCCATTCTTCAATTTTCTTTTTCCCTACTATATTGTAGAAAAACTGCAAACATTTCATCAAAACGACTAATTTCAGGGCAGCAAACCAACAACGGGTTGTCTTGATTCGTTAGAAAATTTCAGGGCAGATAGATATTTTCCTATTTAATATTGTTACCCTCATGTCAGATTAGCTATAACTGCTTCAGTTTCAAAGAAGAAGCCAAACATGTGTGTTTAAAATGTTCAGTTGAAGATGTAGAATAACTTCTTGTATTTAAGTGCTATATTTATGTGTGTTTAAAATGTTCAATTGAAGGTGTAGAATAAATTCTTGTATTTAAGTGCTATATTTTTTTCGTAAGGATATTCATTAAGAGTGATGCGTCATTTTACACTTTTTTTTACATCTTCCTAAATCTATTAATGAAACTTAACCCATATGAATTAAATTTATTTATTGAATTAATAAAGACTTGGATTTGTCTCCCTTTTTATGTTTTGATTGTTGCAAGCGACACTAAAACCGGTTGTATAATACAATTTTTTCGGTTCATAAGCGATACGCAATTATCTCGTGCATTTATAGGCGGGAATTTCAATATGAAACCAGTTGTTTCGGTAATGTTATTTCATTCTTTAACAAACTGTAAACGGGTGCAAGGACAAAAACCCACCACACCCTACCCTTAATTAAATATTTGTTTGCTGCCGTTATGATTTATAATTACAGATTTGGTATGCAGTCTTTACCAATCGTCATGGCTTTTAAACATGTTGACATTTGATGGATGATGATGTGATCTAACAAAGCTGAACATTACAAGCAATGTGTATGGCGGAATTTATCGTATTGTGGTGATGGATGCCCAGTTGTCACCTCTTCAGTACTGGTTGCCCTTTACTGAATCAATGAAAAACATTAATTATATTGTCATTGAATGATTTAATCTTTGGCCTTTTGAAAATCTAATTGTTGATATGATTTTGTTGAAAAATTAAAGCCATGACAAAATTCGCCAATTCTAAAATAGTGTTGTTTTTATTCATGAGTCAAATAATAGAATCTAGAGACACAGAAACTGTTTGTATGTCATAGGAATTCACCATTTTGCTATATGTTGGTTTGGTAGTTTGATATCATATACAATAATAGGAAAAACTAAACAATACATGTACAGGAAATGGAAAATAATAGCTTGTATACGTGTTTATAATACCAGAATATAATGTTTAGTCTATTTTAGATTTGCAAAAATTTCATACATTAAGAGTTAAGAATGTAAATACAAGCTTGAATTTTTAAACTATCAACATGATCAAAATATTTTATTAATATTTAACTATGCACCATAAGATTTTTAACCAGATTGGAAAGGTACAATTCACCACTCCCATCGAACACACCAATATTAATTGTGAATTCAAAATTTTGATTAAACTTATTTATTTTTTGTACAGGAAGCAGTGCTGCTGTCAATGAAAACATTCTAATGGGACACTTTGACTATTTATTTTCGTCACCTGAGATCCATGTTGGAGACAAAAACTGGAGAGAAAAATTACAACGTTTCAAGGTTTCCACAATTGTTGTTGATGAATTCCATACAATTGCAACTTGGTTAGCATGATGTAATAAGCTATCTCTAACAAAAAGCAAACAAACAGCACTTTTTTATGACTTAATCTTAAAGTCACAGTAAGGTCTTCCCACAAAATTTCTCGCCTCATTACAAATTTGAAATAACCCCTAGCACCAGTATGAGCAAAATTCTTTACAATACAAAATGATGATCACTTAACAACTAAATTAAAAAAATAAATAAAGAAGAATTTTTTTTTGAAATGATTTCAAAAAATTAAATTTATAGGCAAATAAATGTACATTTATGTAATAAAATACTTATTTGCATGTTAAATACTATCCAAATTAACTCATAATTTCTGTTAGAGAAGCAGTGGGAGCCAATTTGTTGTCTTATCATGGAAATGGGGAATGTCTCAACTGTTCAAGGTTCGACCTCTGTGGTTGTATAAAGCTTCACCTTGCTCAGCATCTGGTTTGATCTCTCAAACCTCCCTATACCTCTAGACAATGTAGTAGAAAAAAAACGCACAGTAAAACTCAGTTAAAAGGAAGTCCGATGTCATGAAAGGAAAATTAAACTGAATGTTTTCCTTCTGTACTTTTTTTTTGAGAAGGTAAACATAATTCACAAATTGGGAGTTTTTGACATAAAATTATATGTTGATGCCGACGAAAATACAATTATGTTGAGACAAAAAATAAAACACCATACCCCCTCGACAAAAAGAGGGTCAAAAGATACCAGAGGGACAGTCAAACTCCTAGATCGAAAATAAATTGACAACGCCATGGCTAAAGATAAAAAAAAAAAAGATTGATTGATTGATTGTTCGTTGCTTAACGTCCAGTGGCAAATATTTCATGCATATTCAGGAGGAGAACAAGTTCACAATAAATAAAATAGGTAGGTTGTTGTAATAGAGGCCATCTAGGATGATGGTCGGGGAAATTTGGACTGTCACTGGAAAATGAGGGTATATTGGATAGGGACAGAAATTTTGCCTTGCAACAGGCCACCTACGGACCCCTCAAAGAGTTGTTGCAACGGTTCTTAACGTGCAAAGAGCGTGACACTCTCTTTACACGAGGCATCGGATTTAACGTCCCCTTCTGACGGACGTGACTGCGAACTTGATACATCCCGCACAGCCAAACGGACGCCCCACTTCGGCAAGCGTTTTACTGCCGGTCGGGAGAAGACCAAGTGACCATATTTCTATACCCCAGTCACCTTTGGGACAAACACAAATAAAAGTACACATGACACAACATAGAAAACTAAAGACTTAGCAACACGAACCCCACAAAAAAAACTGGGGGTGATCTCAGGTTCTCTGGAAGGATAGGCAGAGCGTGCTCTACATGTGGCACCCGTCGTCTTGCTTATGTAATTACAAACTCAGTAAATAGTCTTAATTTTGTAGTTCACATTCATGGTGTCATTGACTTACAAAAATGTTTGCATACATAAATACTGTTTTTATTGCAGGGGTGAAAAGGAAGATGAAAGTTAACAGGCATTTAGAAAATGGTTTTCTTACATTGGAGAGTTGAGATCGTTGTTTCCAGATGCATCTATCTTGGCGCTTAGTGCCACATGCACGAAACAGAATTAAAAGTTTTGCAGTTGGATCCAAATGCAGTTGAAATAAGGATTTCTCCAAATAAACCAAATGTAAAGCTCGTTGTGAACAAAATATCGAATACCGTAGAAATGGCCATGTGCTGGTTAGTTGATGAACTCTTGTGACAAAGCTTTACCCGAAACAATGATATATTGTACATCAATCAAGGATGCAGCTAACATTTATGCATATATATCAACGGGAATTCAAAGAAGTTCAGATGTTTCATTCTGAAACTTCGCATTACAGTAAAAAAAGAATAATGGAATGTTTAGAAGATCCACCCAGTAGTATTAAAGTTGTGATAGCGCCTTAGGAATGGGTATAGATATGATTGGCTTTTCCATTGTCATAATTTATGGTGCACCAAAAACTATAGTTGATCTTATTCAAGACATGGGTCGTGTAGGGCGTGATGGAAAGGAGGCAGTTGCACTTCTTCTTCATAATTCCTACCTTTTGAGAGATGTTGAAACTGAGGTTAAGGATCTATTTAAGGCAACTGAATGTCGCAGAATTTCATTATTGGCACCTTTTCTGTCAAAAACAGAACTTGAAGAAGAGAAAAAAACTACAGGTTAATATTCCTGTTGTGACTTGTGTGCACCTAAATGTCTATGTGGGTCATGCAATGAAGATAAACACAGAAAAATTTCAAACATTTTGAGCAACCGATCTAAAAATGTACGAAATCTAGCTGACCGAGCACCTGTCCATTCTACTTCTACTACTAGTTCTACTATCTCTACCTTACCTGAACAACATGTTTTGTCTTTTAATGTTCCGCTCTCAGATCCACAACCAACGTTCAGTTCACAGACAAACATGAATAGCCGGGTAAACTCCATTTTTTATGAAATAAAAAAATGGTAAAATTTTTTTTTTGAGGGCAATTAATCCTACAAGAAGTCATCTGACAGTTTTGACAAGTATAGACAATTGGCAGAGCTCAACATCCTGAACATTTTAGCTCTTGTCAGATTTTCTCTTTATAATGGTTTTCAAAATTATAGACAAAGGGTCTCTTGACCCCGATTAACTTGTCTATTCTGTCCATATTTCCTCTTTTTCGTCACATTACAGGTGCTTGAGAAAAATGTTGATGCAAGCTTTTAAATGAAGCAGGTATTTTTTGATTGGCTAAATATTCGTAGAAGGCGGGGCTTAATACTCGACAGAAAATCGCCTAAATCATATAATTTTTCCATGACTTTTTACAATTTTTCTATAATTACCCTGACTTGGACCATTCCGCATCATAAGGCAACGATTGCTGCAACGCTGTTTCATCAAAAGATGGTGAGCTGGACATATTTTTTTCTCCATCACGGCGTCGCGTGTACAACGACGCATGAACATTTAATGAGATTGAACGGAGTTATCTGCCCTTGTCGAAAGTAGTGTAAAAACGGCCTTAATGTAGCTGTGTTAACCATGTTTTTTTTTCTTTGGTTGTACAAGGGTGACTGGGGAACATAAATATGGTCACTTGGTCTTCTCCCGACCGGCAGTAAAACGCTTGCCGTAGTGGGGCGTCCGTTTGGCTGTGCGGGATGTATGAAGTTCGCTGTCACGTCCGGTCAGAATGGGAACGTTTAATCCGATGTCTCGTGAAGACAGTACCACGCTCATTGCATGTTAAGAACCCTTGCAACAACTATTTGAGGGCTCGTAGGTGGCCTGTTGCAAGGCAAAATTTCTGTCCCTATCCAATTTACCCTCATTAACCTGTGGCAGTCCAAATTTCCCCGACCATCATCCCAAATGGCCTCTATTATGACAAGACCTACCTGTTGTAATTATTGTGAACTTATTCTCGTCCTGAATATGCAGGAAATATTTGCCACTGGACGTTAAGCAACAAACAATCAATCAATTGATTGTTGATCCGCATCTACTTGCTGTCATTGAAAAGTAAAATCACAAAAATAATGAACTTAGAGGAAAAATCTAATCGAAAAGACCATTATCTCATGGCAAAATCAAATAACAAAACACATCTAAAACGAATGGACAAAAACTGTAAACTTCCTGACTTGGTACAGGCATTTTTAAATGTAGACAATGGTGAAAGTAGTGCTGACATTATTAGATTTTCAAAAAAAAACTGTCATCCAATTGTAATTATCTTCATCTAAAATATTGTCTTATGAAATTTTGCGCTATATGCCATTGTTTTATTAATTGGCTCTTTTTCACAATTTATGGTACGTTTTGTTACACACACAATAACAATGTTAGTGGTATGAAGAAACGTAAGAAAACATGGAAGACGTCATAACCGTTAAGAGAGATAGCTATATTTTTGGTATATGTCAACTACTGAACTATGTATAGGCTATTTACGTGGAGTTGACTTTTCATGATCTCCGCCCAAAATCCGGCATACGCTTCCCTAGAGACGGTATCTGCTTCTACGCCTCGTTCATCCACAAATTCGACATTAAATTATCATACATTATCAGGGCATCAGCATAATTGACAATCGTTTCTTCTATGCATACTCTTCCTAAGAAGTCCCTAGATGAAGAGACGATCCTTAACGTTTTAGAGATAATCGTGTGAATATACCTGGCATAACAATTATATTGTGTACGTCACACATATTAAATTATAAATTTGTCGTTGATGGTATGAAGAGGTGCACTTTTTAAAAAAATCCTTTTTACGTAAAAAAATGAATTTTAATTTAATCCAACTTCTGTTCAGATACAATAAGTTCTGTCATTATAGGCAGCGACTTCATCTTGACAAACTTAGTCAAGTCTGTTCCTTGGGAACGAAGAAAGCAACAACCAGATGTGGATACTTAGAGATCTAATAGTGTACATACAAAACTTATCTACACATAACACCAATTTTCCAAATTTCGAACTAAAAGACATATTGAAAGAGTTAGTATCGCTTTCAAGTTGTTTCATATAAAAGAATGGGGAAACGAAATATGGTCGCTCTAGTCTAACATATCACCAAAGAATTTGCAACACAGAGAGTTAGATAAAACAAACATTAATGACTTGAAAATCGTAACCGTGTACTCACCGTGTATCATCAGTACACCGGATACAGGTACTAACCAAGCGGGCATGATCGATTTTGACCTTACAAGGTAACGAAAATTTTTGTTTTGCTTTATCAATATTCAATGTACATTTCTCAATATTTGAAATTCCTGCTTCCAAATAATTTTTGCATCGATTTTCCCTATTCATAAAACAACTTTGATATTCAAATGAGAACAATTAACTTCTTCATGCGCAAATAGTTGTGAAAGTTATCAACCACTTTCAATTTCGATACAGTTGTTGAGACATCTACAGGTTTTATCTGAAAGAAACCTAATACAGGACATTCACACCCAGGTAACCTCCAAATTTTATAAGGAGTTCTACCAAATGGAAGATGACCCACAGATAAATTTGGACCCAGACAACATGATCCATCGTTCGGCCCTATAATATGTGTACTTGCCGGCAATTGACAGAAGTAAGAGTTCAGAAATTGTTGGAATGGTCACAAGATTTGAGTTGAGGGACACATGTTCCCATCACAGATATGGATTTCGGGAATGTTAGATAACATGAGCTCGGGATATACACCAACATCCGAATTATTTTTGGGTAAATCCAAGCATTGGGGATAAATTGGATAGTTGTCTTCAAAGATTTGGGCTTACTTTAGATGATGTTAGACTTGAAAAGTCTCTTGCGGTTCCTGAAGTTCAGCTAAAATAATTGGTTTCATCGATCAGGAACTCAGTAATAAAGAAAAGTTTAGGCAATGTGCAAAGGTGTTGGACACTGAAATGCTAAAGGCCTAAGAAATTAGAATAAGCATAATGATTCATTTTTTATATTTATTTAATTAACAGCCAATTTTCTGATAACTACCCACAATTCCCTTGGTTAAATTACTCTCTGAAGAACTGTTATAACCGTAAGAAACAGAACAGAACCAAAAAAAAAAAAACCATACATATCAAGTCATGCACACATACAATTATAACTTTTAATTTCACTCCAACATGAAGCCTTGTGTATTTAAAATACCGAACTTTATGTTTTGCACAAACGAGTCGTAACTGGTACATAGTGTTGGCAGAACAAGAGTGTTGGTACATGGTGTTGCCTTCGGAAATCGTTCCTTTCAGAAGGTGACTGATGGGCTAGGATCAAACCTCAAGGGTGGTATGGATTCTGATCCTGTCGTGAGCATTAGAATAGTTTCAAAAGTTACATCAGTTTCTTCATCTGAAAAAAAACAACCCACAAGAATTTACAATTATTTTCAATTAATTACCTCCAGAATGACGTATAGATGTACTAACATACAATTATAATATACCCTACAAATTTTATCTAATTTGCCTTTGCTTATTTTGAAAGATACACAAGTAATTTTCATTCGTTATTGATTTTTTTTTTTTATTTATCAACACCTTTAATTGTATCGATTAAGCTATACAGTCCTGAAGACCAATACTTTATACTTTCAGAAAAATAAGCCATCTGCTTCATGTCAGCTACTGTTCTCCATTTTGATCGAGGTGCAAAGGTTGTCTGAATGTGGCTGTTACCAACGACAATTTTTATGTGACGCAATTAGTAATATTTTGAGGGTTTTGAAATGATCAGTTGTCTTCAATTAGTATGGAAAATATGCCGTTTAAGGAAAAATCATTTTTCGAAAAAAAACTACGTATCTGTAACACAAACTAGAGGCTCAGGAAAACATGTCTCCTTCAACTGTGACTTGTGCTCTATAGAATCGAAGTCTAAATAGTTTCGGATTGAATGCACTTTCTTGAAATCTACAAACTTGCCTTCAATGTTGTCCAAAAAGTCACACCACAAAGACACAGTTGCCGTCTCAGTTTGGTGGTCGTTGCTCCCTTCCTCTGATGCACAATAACTGAACAAACTCTCAAAGGTGTCCCTGTTTTGTTCTCATATAGAAACATCTTCCTGAGACTCCCAAAATTCTCCAGCACACCCAATGTTCTGGTACCATTAGAAGCAGAACTGACACAGGTTTATTTGGTTGTATTGTTTTGTGGATCATTGTCATTTTTTCACAAGATAAACACAATTAGTATTTTCTGTTCAGAAATTCGCTTTATATTCAACCAAATTAAATTAAAAAAATGTATTGTATGTGTTATCATTAAGAGAAAACAAAAACATCTAAAGACAAAACTATTACCAAAAAAAACAAACATACTTTACACAATTCTACGCCTTTTGAAGTCTTGTTGATAAAAATCCCACCATAAAAGCCCTCAAAATATTTGAAAAAAATGTTTTTATATGAAATATTTATATTTATGGTATTGGAAAACCACCTGCCCTGATGCTGCCAAATCCAAAAATGACGTCTCATGATCTCAACATAAACAAATATGAAATACCCTGCTTTGAACCACTCTATGACCTAGCAAATATGATAAAAATGTAATTACAGAGCTTCCCTATCAAATAAAAGATCCAATCATCCAGAAAAAGTTATTACACTTCTCTCATACCACCAATGGTGAAAGAAATGAAATTAGAGGATCAGATGCCAGATTAGCTCTGATCAAGCTGTCACAATTTCTTGATGAAATGAACTCTGAAAAAAAGAACATAGATGAGAACATAATAAAAATGGAAATGCACTGGTGGACATTGTAAATATTTCTTACCTGCCTAGCGAAGGGAGAACACCAAAACTGATACTTCGTCTTTATAACCAGACATTGTTATTTGCTGCAACATGTAGAACCGTTTTTTGCAGTCACGTACAAATGACTGCAACGAAGCTTTTTGGGAGCCACTTCCATAGCATAACTTTACATCTTGCCGAAGCTTTTAGAATATTTTTTTTGGGGTCAATCCTTACAGAGGAACAGGAGAGATGTTTCGGTGACCTCAGAAGAATATCGAGAAACACCACTAACAGGCAACCAGGAAATATTGCTAAAAATTGTATTGTAAGGTTCAATTACCAACAAAAGTAAGGAAATAAACAGAACTCCTTTCATATGCAAGACTCAAACATCAGCAAGCAAGCAAGACAATTAAAACAGCATCCAAGGTCTGCATTTACAGCTGAGTTCTTAAAGACAAAGCCAACATTAATCCAGTGTCATCTCGAGAGAATTGCTGATTTTATGGCTGTTGGCAGGGGCATATGGTGGTCATTTGACAATGGTGGCATTGTCTTCCATGATGGTCCAAATGATCCAAGTGATAGGTCTGAGGGTCCTACTTTGCACCACTTCAGGTCTTCAAACTTAAAAAAAGAGCAGCAAGTCTTAGAAAATGTCTAACTTTTCTAAATGAAACTGTATGATGATGATGGTCAATTAACATACATTACAGCAAATGAGAATTTAGATAGTTTTTCCACATTTTACTGTCAATTTGCCAACTTTTGTTATAATTGTAATGATGTTACCTTAAATCGGTCATTTGATTAATTTAATTTTGTTATATGTTCTCACATTGATAACAAGTACACTTGAACCAACCACAGCTTGATTTAAAAATTGCAACATTTTTATCAGTAAATTTTACCAGTTTTTGGGATATTCATTCAGATTTTACCTATATTGATAATTTTTCAACATTTTACTTTTAATTTGACAATTTTTATGATAAACGATATGATGTCACCTTAAATCGGTCATTTGATCAAGACAATTTTTTAATATGTATTGAGAATTGTATTAGAATTAAAATTGAACCAACTACAGGTTTATTAAAAAAAAACACATTTTTCAGTTAATTTAGCCACTTTCTGGTTTATTGTATTAGATGAAACCTTAAATGAACCAAATTTTTAAAATATTTATATAAAATATAAACTTAACCTGCAGTCGGTGTATTGTTAATTTTTCCACATTTTACTGTAATTTTTTCAAGTTTTATGATAACTGTAATTGATGTTACCTTAAATCGGTCATTTGATCAAGACAATTTCCATATGTGTATTGACAATTGTATAACAAGTACAATTGACATATTAGAAAATGTCTTGATCAAATGACTGATTTAAGGTTACATCATATACATTTATCCAAAAAAAATGTCAAATTTACAGTAAAATATTGAAAATTTATCAATAAAGGTAAAATCTGTATCAGAAAAATAATCATCTTCAATTATTTCTATAACCTTTTCAAACCAACTTGGAGTTTTATAAAACTCTACAGCTATCTCAAATATACATTGATCTTACCTGATCTTAATGCAAGGTTTGTTGGTAGATTGCTGTCAATTTAAAAATTTAATTAGTGGGAAATAAAAGCTAGAATTTCAGTTCGGACAAAATTCAAATAGTCATCTTTAAATTTTTAAATATATGTAACTTTTTTAAATCAACTTGGATTTTCATCAAACTATACAGCTATCTCAGGTAGTTATGTTGTTTGTCATATTGCTGTCAAATTTAAGGATTTAATTAATCAAGGTAAAAACCATCACGATTCACGAATTGATTTTTTTGTCAATCACGAGTCACAGAAAATAAATTTCCATGATCACCACCGTGTAGAACGCCACATGCGGGGTGTCGGCTATGTTTGACATGGGGTGGCAATTTCGAAGCGACGAAAAAGTAACAAGGTAAGTTCAAGCATCAAAATTTCTTATTTTTAGAACTCTCAGTACCATATAATGTATTTCACGGAAGGAACCGCAACATAATCTATTTCTTGAAAGCAGAAGCAGTCGTTTTCAGTGCTCAGTTTTCTCAAACACCTCGCCCTAGTTTTCCGTGTTGCAGATTTTGAGGCTTTTTATGCAAACTTCGGTATAAAAAACTACTTTACACAGCTACCCTTCGTATTATTTATATAGAATTGTATTCCTCTCATTGACTTATACCAAATACCAGTTTCTAAGTTAAAATTAATTGGTTTTAAAACTGTTATTCATCAAAATATAAAGTGTCGCTCGGGGTGTCAGATTTTGCGTCGCAAGGGGTAGAGGCTTGTCATAAAAAAAAAATACATATTTGCATGTAAATTAGTCTTCATATGATACATTTTATTTCAAACACATCTACTATACCATGACAAAACAAGATTTTTCATTTTGCCTGTTTTTGGTCTTACAATAAAATTAACGGTACCAATTTTGTTGCACCAGATGCCCATTTTGATAATACATGTCTCTTCAGTGATGCTCGTGGCCAAAATATTTGAAATCCAAAGCTTATATAAAAGATGAAGAGCTATAATCCAAAAGGTCCAAAAAGTATAAATATATGCTTTTGATTTCATTCACATCTTCTTTACCATGACAAAATAAGGGTTTTTCATTTTGCCTGTTTTTGGTCTTATAAAACATGTGCTTTTGATTTCATTCATAGTAAAAAATGGTACGGAATGTTTTTTTCACATTGCATACAAGGGTGCTCCTCTCCGTTATGTATCTTTAGGTGCTTATTGAGGGATCATGACTCGTGCTTATATCTTTTGGCACACACATGACAAACAAACTGCTCGCCAACCTCCTCTTCGTGGTCTATTTCAAATCCTTCTCGTTCCATTCCTTTAAAAAATATATACGTTTATGCATTTACATAGTGTCTAAACAACAATTAATCTATTTGGGCGTCGGTCAGTTTGTGAAAATAAACTGATACAGTTACTAAATAAAAATTATATAAAATCATTTACGATCTCGAATATACATTTGCATTTACGAAATTGAAAAACATATCATGAAAAGATTAAAAGATTTATATGTTCATAGCATTTGATTAAGTGTATTCCTATTCAACTCAATTTAAATCATTAATGATTTGATAATTAATCGGGTACACCCTTCTTCATTCATACGTGTAATTTTCATATTCTTACGTCCATTTGTCAATATTTTTGTATTTCAAAGGTATAATATAAAACAAACAACATTACACTTCTATTCATATCCAATTATTTTTCTACTTTGAGGCTTTATTTGCTATGTCTATCAATAAAAATCCACATTACTTAAAAAGACTAAAATATGGACCAAATGACATACCTTAAGTTTGTAATTTGTCATCATAACAGTGTAGGTGTGTTTGAATTAAAAAGTATCAGATAGAGATCGATTTATAAGAAAATGTATTCTTTTTTATGACAAGCCTTTACCCCTTGCGACGCACAATCTGACACCCCGAGCGACACTTTATATTTTGATGAATAACAGTTTTAAAACCAATCAATTTTAACTAAGAAACTGGTATTTGGTATAAGTCAATGAGAGGAATACAATTCTATATAAATGATACGGAGGGTACCTGTGTAAAGTAGTTTTTTATACCGAAATTTGCATATAAAGCCTCAAAATCTGCAACACGGAAAACTAGGGCGAGGTGTTTGAGAAAACTGAGCACTGAAAACGACTGCTTCTGCTTTCAGGAAATAGATTATGTTGCGGTTCCTTCCGTGCAATACATTATATGATACTGAGAGTTCTAAAAATAAGAAATTTTGATGCTTGAACTTACCTTGTTACTTTTTCGTCGCTTCGAAATTGCCACCCCATGTCAAACATAGCCGACACCCCGCATGTGGCGTTCTACACGGTGATCACGGATCACGAAAATATAAAAAGAGTATCACCAATCAATCTCGATAATAGAGATTCAGAAGCTGGTTGTTTGGTGCAATTAAGCTACAATCAAATACATTACTGGCTCATTACTTGTTTACATGTTGAATTCTCCCAGGTTCTAAATTTAATCGTTAAAAACAGTCACATTCTGACTTCTTTTATTGTATAATAATAATATTTCATAGAAATGTTTTACTGGCGTAAATACCACGGAACCACATCTGTGTTTTATCTTGAGGCTAAACTAAGAGATTATAAAGTATATATATGTGATCATATGTATTTTGTCAAAAAAATTTACTGCTGAGCCTGATTGTTCTCCCACTCCTGCTGGTTGTCCCTTGAAGAAAACTAAGACAATCTGGGGTGTCAATAGCATTGTCCGTTTCTTCAGTGTAGTCCACATCTGATTCTGAATCATATTCAGAAACTTGATCATAGTCCGTGTTACCTTCTTCAGCTATTGAAGGAAATGTGATTTTTTCACTTGTGGTACTGTAAGTTGCATTTTTGTACATATTAAGTGGTAATGTGCCAGTGTTGTACATTGTCGTTTGCTGTCGTACTGATCTTTGTCGAACACACTTTCCGAAGTCCTGGGCCCACTCACGCATTTCTCGTTCCTGGTCCTTTGACAGCAGGGCTTTTGGTTTCAAGTGCTCCATAGCACTCAGGGACGACAATGGCATGTCATTTTCAGGAATAGGGTAATAAGAGGAGGGATGCGTTAAGTAGTAGGCAGCCCACAGGACACTCCTTTTTATTCCCTCATACACTGTATTGCTTAAGTTCCGGGCATGTTCTAACATAGTTGGTAATTGGCATTTGAAATGTCCAAGAGCATGTAAGTTTTCAACGCATACAGTGAGACAAGACAACATGTTAATGGGAATTGACGAATTAATTGACGTTATTTGACTTTGCAAATAACTCAGTTCACTATGGATCATGTCTACGTTCCTATGTTGTACTGTTACACCACTGTCCCAGGTTAGGGGAGTGTTGGATTCCAGCTAACGTGTTTAACCCCGCCATATTATGTATGTATGTGCCTGTCCCAAGTCAGGAGCCTGTTATTTAGTGGTTGTCGTTTGTTGCTGTGTTATATGTTTGTTTTTCATTTATTTATTTGTACATTGATTTGGCCGTTAGTTTTCTCGTCTGAATTGTTAAACATTTGTCATTTCGGGTCCTTTTATAGCTGACTATGCGGTACGGGCTTTGCTCATTATTGAAGGCCGTACGGTGACCTATAGTTGTTAGTCTCATTGGTAATTACACCAAATCTTCTTTTTTTATATGTATAATGTATATATGCAGATAGTGTGTTAATGAAGCCCGGCAGCACACTATGCACTTTTGCATGGTTATTGCTTAATGCATATAAGACTTATAATAGTTTTGTAGTTAACATAAATTTTATCAATTAATCGAGAAACGGGCGGCTTAAAATTATTTGGGGAGATTAAAAAAATACAATTACTTTTAACGACCAACTTCACGTATTTCAAACACAAGAAATTGTATAATGTTCATTAAAAAAAACTAAATTCCTTCTCATTGTGCTACAAAATCGTAATATCAAAATTTTCAATGAAACAATATATTAATAAAAAATGTCCAAAATATAATTACAGTTCACACGCCCATTGTACCATATCTTAATCTCTAGAGTGTGCACTTTGTTGTGCCAGTGGTAACTGGGTTTCAACACAAAAAAAATAGGATTTTTGTTTTAATCTCAGAAAGGGCCGTTTACGAGCATGACTCAAGTATATACATATCCCGGGGGGGGGAGGGGGTACTGACAATCATTTTGGGTATAACTGTGCCGAAAGCACTTGCAAAATTATACTCTGTTCTAACAGAAAAAAGTTGAAAAACATACCCTGTTCTAGACATGCTCAGAAAATGTATACCCTGTTCTAGACCCCCTCAGTAAAAATGTATAACCTGTTCTACACAGGCTCAGATAATGAATTTTTCAACAGGAATCTTGAAATTTTATTGAAAAATTATCACACCCATTTTTCACGTTTAAGGGATAAAATTTCAGATTCCTGTGCCTTTTCTAACTAGCTAAAATACGTGTCAGGAATATGTGAACCTGTTCTGGACTGTTATGTTAAAAAACAGACCTGGTTCTAACCAGCAGGTCATGAAAAACAGACCCCGTTCTAACCAGCAGGGCATGAAAAAGGGACCCCGTTTTGCGGCACACTCATACCACTAAAATTATAGGAAGTACAATGTAGCCCCCCCCGCCCCCCCCCCCCACCCGGATATATATATGGCATATTTATATATTTAATATAGATATTCATAGATGTGGCAGGGTCAGATAAACAGTGGGGTCGGATCAACTGGGGCCGGCGGATGGACTAAGGGCTGAATCGACCTTATAAATAAATACATACATTATTATAGCAGTGACAATTTTTAATACCTTGTAAACTACACCCTTTTTCTATTTCGGGAAGCTCCAACTCCCATGTCGCCTGCGTGGAAATGCCGTATGTTTTGACACCTTCTTTGGTCTTCTCCAATCTACTTATTTTCACTTCCACTTCTTTGCCCAAACCTCTTTGGAGAGCTTCCTCCACAAGTCTGGTCTGTTCTTTTAAAATTGAACAAAAAGTTCGGAAAACGTTCACATCCTCTTTCTCTCTTTTCCTCTAATAAATTTATTTTCCTGTCCAAAACAGGTTGGATCTACATAAAATATCACAACCTCGACAATGTTATTGCTGTGGCTCTCAGCCATGGGGGCTGCCATAGCTTGCACTAATAAATGACCTAATTGCACTTTTAAAACTATCGCGCCACTTCAACTTTTTAAGCCAAGAAAGACAACTCAATGAAACTCTTTATTTCCGTAATGAAAAAAAATCACGAGAACGAAAAATATGTCTCAATCACGAAGAACGAACATAAAATTCTAATGAAAACGATTCCCGAACAATGGTTTCATCACGAATCACGAAAAATAAATCTGTAGAAAACGGATCACGATAGCGAAAATGCGCCGATCACGAAGAACGGAAATAACCCATCAGCCCCCTCAGTAAAAACAGACCTGTCATTGGTTTAATAATATTTTTTCTACACTTGCCTAAAATTTGATAACCTTTTTTGATAATTTTAGAAATCGACCATATTCTATATATAATTATATTGACAGTAAAAACAGACCTGTCATTGGTTTAATAATATTTTTTCTACACTTGCCTTGCAACAGGACACCTACGGACCCCTCAAAGAGTTGTTGCAAGGGTTCTTAACGTGCAAAGAGCGTGGCACTCTCTTTACACGAGGCATCGGATTTAACGTCCCCTTCTGACGGACGTGACTGCGAACTTAATACATCCCGCACAGCAAAACGGACGCCCCACTTCAGCAAGCGTTTTACTGCGCCGGTTGGGAGAAGACCAAGTAACCATATTTCTATACCCCAGTCACCCTTGGGGTGGCTATATTTAGAGGGGGATATGACCTTTAATGGGACCCTGGGATTTCTGGTATGACCATTTCTGGATACAAGAATTCTTTTTTTTTTTTTCGAATTTTGGGATGTCGGGATTAAGTTTATTTAAATTTCGGGACCTCGGGATTTAGTGTCTTAGGCAGCAACCATTTGATTTTCTGGGGGGGGGGGGGGGGGGGGCTATGGTTTTTTTTGGAAAAAAAAGTTTGTTTCCAGTTTTAGGAGAAAAAAATCTTGATATATATTATACCAGCTTTTTTTCTCGCGACAAGTCGAAAACAATTTTTTTCTTTCAATTTTAGCATTACATATAGCTGCCACTATATGTAATTCGAAAACAATTTTTTTCTTTCAATTTTAGCATTACATATAGCTGCCACTATATGTAATGCTAAAATTGAAAGAAAAAAATTGTTTTCGACTTGTCGCGAGAAAAAAAGCTGGTATAATATATATCAAGCACAGCATTCAACTTACCAATATTTTTTAATGAATTACCTCTATAAAATTATAACAAATATAACAAAACCATGTGCAGCTTTAATTTCATTTCTTCTTATCAATAACATACATATACCTCTGTAAATTGGACGTCACATGCTTATTTTAAAGCCATATTCATGCTACACGTAGGTTCAGTGTTGAAGGCTATTCTTTGACCTTTATTCAAATTGTGACTTACATGAAGAGTTGTCCCATTGGCAGATGCACTTATAACCCACACCTTATGTTTTATAAAGATGTTGATTGACTAAAAATTTTGATACTAGAAATCTGACTTGATAAATATATTGTTTAGTATGAAAACAAGTATTTCATTTGTATCTGGGTTAGGGTAATAATTAACACAGACTTTATCAAAATATTTCCAAACACTGACCATAACACTGATATCAATATGGTTTTTCTCAATATGGCAACACTTTTGAATCTAATTTCAATCTTCAATTACACAATGGCAATAATAAATGCACCCAATAATTTATGAATTTACAGTTGTTATAATCCTACATGTAATATTGTAAATGTACATGTAGTGTATTTTTTTCCCAGTGATAATGGTACCTGCAAGCATATTACAGCCCTCCTGTTCTCATTAGAAAACTTTTCAAGTAGACACAAAGACAGAATTACAGGAGTTGGTACTGATGTGCGATGTACCTGGGATTGAGCAAGAACATTTTCAGAACCACTGACAATTAATGAAATCGATATTAGAAATAACCCTTCATCTTCTTTGCCAGTAGAACCGCATTCTTCGCATTATAGACGGGTCTTTTTAATTATCCCCCTTAGTATTGCACATGTCCGCATGAGGTCATCGATATCCGGTCGCCATTAAGGTCGTGAAAAATTGTAAACATTATAGAAAGCACGCTGATTTTATTGTTGATACAACTAAAATAAATAATCTGAATCCACCATGCTTGGATAAAATAACAACATGGGCCGACGATATGAGGGTATGGCCAAATGTTATGTACGGTGATGTGTACAACTTTTTAATTTCTTCAAAAGCTGTCGATGGTCAAGAAATGAAAAATTTCAAAAGCCTGCAAAGTTATAATTACTTTCAAAGTGTGTGGAGGTGTCCGGATGACTTTATTTTAATAAATGTTGATTATGACCAGGAATATGTTCGTGAACAAGTCCAAAGATTAAAAGACTTTTATGTGAGAAAAATGATTCCCATAATTGTTGATGAAGTAGACAGTGATCGTCTCACTTTCAGTAGACTGTTCTGTAATTTTATGAGATAGATTTTTCAATAATAATAATTTTATGGTCTAAAGCTTTTAGTTGTTCATTTTATCGTAAGAATCACATTGACCCTGTAAGCATTTGTACTTGTAAATCAATGTATGGTCACTCAAGGAGGTTAAGGATTTAAACCCCTACCAAGTCGGACATTTTTGCTAAGCACACATACAGTATACATGTACATGTGTGTATTTTTTTTTACAGAATATACAATGTACATCTAGGTTTAGAAGTAAAGACTAGTTGATTCAGAGTTTAACAATGTGTCCTTGTAATAATAATAAAATAAGGAGATGTGGTATGATTGACAATTGAGACAAATATCCACTGTCAACAATGAGAAAGACCCATAATACATGTACATTGTAAATGAAAGGCCCAAACATGAACAAATTTATGAAACAATTATATTCAATTGAGAAAACTAACAGCCTTATTTATCACAAAATAATCTACAAAAACCAAATATGACAGACATGAACCAATGACAACCACTGATTTACTTAGCTCAACTGGTTACTAGTACAAGGAATGCATCATATTCTCATCGCAATATTCATGTAATATTTACCACTGGACGTTAAACACTATCACTAAATCTAGGTCATTGTTTAGCATGTTTAGTAAAAGTGCATGCAAAACCACACACTTAATAAACATGATAAATAGCATTTTGAATTAAATGTTTGGTTATATATAATTACATGTAGTAAACTTATATTAATGAGATAACACATTGGTATGCAATGTTGATGTCTGGACAAGAAGACTTCATAGACATGTGTGTAATTTACTAGGGATAATCACAGTTGGAAAGAATAACAGTGTTGACTTGACAAAATGTTTACCTTCACATATTAACGTAATTGCTTGTTATGTGATAATCATGTATTACCCCAGGATTTCACTTCAGGAGACCGGTAATTCCTACTTTGATTATTCCAGATGCTTATATTTCGATACAATTAAATTTAATAATAAACTAGAGGCTCTAAAGAGCCTGTGTCGCTCACCTTGGTCTATGTGAATATTAAACAATGGACATAGATGGATTCATGACAAAATTGTGTTTTGGTGATGGTGATGTGTTTGTAGATCTTACGTTACTAAACATTCTTGCTGCTTACAATTATTTCTATCTATAACAGTACTTTCTGTGGAAAATGTTATAGAAAATCTTCAAATTTTAAGAAAATTGTTAAAAATTGACTATGAAGGGCAATAACTCCTTAGGGGGTCAATTGACTATTTTGGTCATATCGACTTATTTTTAGTTCTTACTTTGCTGTACATTATTGCTGTTTACAGTTTATCTCTATCTATAATAATATTCAAGATAATAACAAAAACACAGCAAAATTTCCTCAAAATTACCAATTCAGGGGCAGAAACCTAACAACCGATTATCCGATTCATCTGAAAATGCCAGGGCAGATAGATCGTGACCTGATCAACAATTTTACTTCCTGTCAGATTTGCTCTTAATGCTTTGGTTTTTGAGTTATTAGCCAAAAACTGCATTTTACCCCCATTTTCTATTTTTAGCCATGGCGACCATCTTGGTTTGTTGGCCGAGTTACCGGACACATTTTTTAACTAGATGCCCCAATGATGATTATTGGTAAGTTTGGTTAAATTTGGCCCAGTAGTTTCAGAGAAGAAGATTTTTGTAAAAGTTAACGCAGGACGACGCCGACGACGACGACGCCGGACGCCAAGTGATGAGAAAAAGTAAAAAGTAATGAACAGATTTATTATTAAAAATAAATATATACAATTTAGTATACAACTATCTTTCACATTGTTCATAACAACCATTATAATGGAAATCAATAATCAAAACAAGTAATTGTAAACTTTTAATAGGCCCCGAGCCACCTTAACAGAGACAAATTGGTCAGGATTGGTATTTTATGCCAACTCAATAGGCATAACTGCTGGAGGTGCTGGCGGTTTAGCAAATTCAACAGCCTGAGTTCTGTACTCCTCTGCTATATCACCAACTCCGCATGTGCCTGATACTTTAGAAGCTGATGTTATGATGATCATCCAATCTCTGTAGATGTAGTTCCTGGTCATATGGGTCGAGTGTGGTTTGATAGTGTTCATTTTAATGATATCGATACACTGGCCTTTGATAGCACAAGTCGCAGTCAGAAAAGCCTATTGTAGTATTTGACATAGTTTGGCCACCTCGGATGTAAGTGTTGGTGGCTCCTACATTTACAGTCTAGGCTATTCTCGGAACTCTATATGGGTAATTTGAAGATTGTTGCTCAAGTTTGGCATTTTCTGGAAAAGAAAAGATTAATTTGTTAGCAAAAACAATAAACTATTAATTGCAATAAGATAATTAGATTACAAAATAAAAAGTTGATTAAATTTAGAAGATAGCAATATGGAAATGCCTGAACGATGTCTTACATTTATCATCCACATTTCATACACCCTTGATTACATGTGGGTTGCATACATTTCTTAAATCAATTTGGATGAATAATGGTAACTTACCAATATATACAGCCTAAATCAAATCTGGCGGGAACATTTTCAGAACTGGCCAAAATTTCAAGATTTTCGAATTGTCCAATGAAGACCTGTCTGAAATAGAAACAGGGTTAAAAAAAAATTAATTCAGAGATTAAAAGCAGCCAAAGGAGTTACATTAACAAGGTCAACTATCAAATCCAAAATCATGACAGAAGATGAGAAGCAAGATGCAAAACGTTTGGGTCATGTTAAGAAGCAAATACAATTGTAGATTGCTGAACACCTGTCCGGCTGTAGTAACACACGGTTTCTGTGGAACAAAGAGAGGCATACTAAAGTTTTACGACGTCAAGTTTAGTGTTGGAATCAATAATATGTCAGCGTATAACACAATCTTATTAAAATAAGTTCTCATCACTTGCTCCTCGA
The DNA here is from genome assembly GCF_963676685.1 of Mytilus edulis. Lineage (NCBI taxonomy): Eukaryota > Metazoa > Mollusca > Bivalvia > Mytilida > Mytilidae > Mytilus > Mytilus edulis. The sequence goes on from NC_092354.1 coordinate 35,738,330, forward strand.
TTTTTTATATGTCGCCGTGTGAGATCTTAATACACCCGATTGATAACCATGTCTAAGGTCAAATTTGCTGTAGCCAATCAACGACGCTGCTTCAAAGTCTTTGGTTATTAAACTGGCATAGACGTTATCGTGGTGGCTAGAGTAGTTCCGAATGTACAATAACAAATATGGCAGCCTCCATGCGATGTTCCTTTCATGAACTAAATCATATAAAATTATTGAATTAACACACTAACAAAATATTGAGATGGCATCGTGTCGATTAAATACACCGAGAAAGATATGTATGAGGTCAAACAGCTGTGATTTGTGTGGATTTTCGTTCATAAACATTGCAATTTTGCCAACGGCAGAGCGGGTTGAAAAAAAAAATCTTCAAACTAAAACTGAAATTGACCCTCGACAGAGTATCTCAAATTACTATTTATTGTGAACTTGTTCTCGTCCTGAATATGCATGAAATATTTGCCACTGGACGTAAAGCAACCAACAATCAATCAAATTACAAGTGTTGTAACTCGATACAAAGTTAATTCAGACTTAGACAAAGACAATGGTGTCTGCATGAAATGCTTCCGAAAAGTAGAGCAGTCAATAAAACTGCAAAAAGATTCGTTGAAAATGAAGGATGAGCTGTCAGTTTCTCGTTTAAGAGTGCAACAGAGTGTGCTTAATCTACCCTCACCTAACAAATTTAACTTTGAGAAACGGATATTACTGTTCTTAGATATAGGAAAATGTGGTGTGAGTGCCAATGAGACAACTCTCCATCCATATAACTGTATCTTTGATATTTGTTCACACCATATAGGAGTGATCCCTGTAAGCAGAAAAAGGGTACAAATGTTGTGTATTTAACTATTCCATACAGTTTTTAACCTAGATCCCAGCTTCTATATATTGAATTTGTGCACCGGCTATTACGTAATCATTTCATTATTTTTTTTAAGCTCAGTTCTCTCTTCTACAGATAAACCAATTCTACAATATGATAGCAGTTAAAATGTATATTATTTCTGTTGAAGGAAAATTGATTGATTGATTTGCTCAACGTCCAGTGGCAAATATTTCATGCATATTCAGGACGAGAACAAGTTCACAATAAATACAATAGGTTGGTTGATACAATAGAGGCTATCTGGGATGATGGTCGGAGAAATTTGGACTGCCACCGGAATAAGAGGGTATATTGGATAGGAACATAAATTTTGCCTTGCAACAGGTCACCTACGGACCCCTCAAATAGTTGTTGCAAGGGTTTTTAACGTGCAAAGAGCGTGGCACTCTTTTTGACACGAGGCATCGGATTTTACGTCCCCCTTCTGACCGGACGTGACTGCGAACTTGATCCATCCCGCACAGCTAAACGGACGCCCCACTTCGGCAAGCGTTTTACTGTCGGTCGGGAGAAGACCAAGTGACCATATTTCCATACCCCCAAGTCACCCTTTGGGAAGTTGAAGGAAAAGGAAACATTATTGAAAAGTAGTCGTGATAAGAGGATGCCTATAGTAAATGTGCCTATAAACCTCTCTTTTGATCATCAGCAAAGATGTCTAAGAAATGGAAACCTCTACATTGCATTCATTTGCAACAGTTTTGCAAATATGATTTGACTCGAATTTCAAGACCTTCTGAAGAAATTCTTTGCCTTTTAATGTATCGATATAGATTCTACACATACCTTTAATTCTTTAAAGGCCCATTTCCAAAATTAGAAAAGGTATCAAAAGTTCACATGAATATTTTTAGCGCTTATCTATATATTATGAACATTTATTACGATATAAATACAGTTTATTTACTTTTAATTCTAAGTTTACTTATCGATCCATTGATATAGTATACAGACTCTCTTTATTTAATAAACTCTGTGACCGCCGAAGATAAACTTGAAATTGATAGCAGATAGAATTCTGAAAATACACTTTTGTCTTTGTATATGTATGTTATAGGGAAAACGGTAGTATTTACTTTCACGGCATTAGGTTGCTCTTTTGTGTACCCCAGACAGGTGAAAGGAAGACAAACTTAGTGTGATTTGATTGGACACATGTATATTATATGTAATGAATTGAATTATTTCCTGATTAGAGGATAATTGAAGCATACAAAATTATACTAATAAATTGAATACAAGTAAGAATGAATTTTTGTTGAATTTTTAAAAAGTTTGTATTTTTCCCATTCACTGCGTACAGAAAAAATGTAAATATCCGGTACCCCCAAACTTCACTTGCCGGTTTCATTGGAAATTGGTCATGCCCATATTCCAATGTTGTTTTAGAGGTGTATAATGAATGTACCTCAGCTGTGGGTGATCAGAGGCATAGAGTTCTTGTTTTAAAGTACATAAAATTTAAGAAATGTTAGTATTGTCGCCTATGGGAAAATAAATACTACCGTTTCCCTATACTGAACTTGAACTATTCCATATTGCCATGGTAATTGCCGCTGGTTCTTGATACTTCTGCTCTTATTTACATTGTATTGAAAGTCTTTGAGAATGGAGAAGTTTTAAAAAAATATTCTACATGATTTAAAAAGAAATTGTACAATTTTTCCTAACGGACACCATTGCATTCAGTAGAATGGTGCTTGCACCGACACTGGTTATGGCCGTAAAATAGTAACTTGGCCTGATGGCGAAAAGTTCACTGAAAAAACTCAGACTTGCCTACATGGCTTATAATAAAATTGTTCATGATAAAATGCCTAAATTGAATGAATTCAGCCAGCCCCTTCAAGTCAGCCACATATGTCATAACAAGAAATGTATTCATGAAAGTCATTTAGTTCATGAGCCGCATATCACCAATATGGAGCGAAATGGCTGTTTCGTTGCAGGATATTGTTCGAAAAGACACACACCATACTGTTTGCTTTAAGTAAGCAATGGAAATTACTTTCGTACCTTGCTACAAGGTTTTGTATAAGTATCGTGATCTCCTTTGGCGGCCTTTACTTCTTCATCACGAACTTTTTTTGTTTTCATGAAGAAGCATACCTTTCTTATATTTGACTTCTTCTTGGTGTTTTGAATATAACTCATACTTTGACTCAATTTTTTGTTTTCTTTTTGCTTTGCGTTTATCTGATTTCTGATATTCTTTATTTTTTCATAAATATCTTGCTCTTGTTTCAGGGACCATGTGGACCTTACTGCCAACTGAAATTGGAGAGCCAACTGAGACACACAGAGCCATGATAGATTCACCAGGACCATAGTTTGCTGCATGTACAGCACTGTTTGCCCTTCCATGAAAGTTTTTACTGAAAGTTACTCTGTTAGGTAAGGATCTTCTTATGATTTTATTTACACATTCAGATTTTTGAGAGTTTGTCCCAAGTTTTGTTTTATCAAGTTCCTTGGGACCAAGTCTGAAATTTACACATTTTCTCACCTCAGTTTGTTCTTTTATAGACAATTTAAGTTTAAAGTCACTTGAAAGATACTTCTTCTCTCTATCCAATTGTTGTTCAGTTGTCCCTTGCAAACAAATGAATTTGCTTTACATAAAAAGTGGTTTCCCTGGTAGCACAAAACTATTGCATCAACTGCATGCGACACAGTTCGCTTGAACTGGAACATATCTCGATTGCATTTTGAAAGTGCAGATTCATACTCTGTATGACACCTATGACTTAAATCTGTGGCAAATCTAGGTTTCTTTACGTGCAAAGAGCGTGGCACTCTCTTTACAAGAGGCATCGAATTTAACGTCCCCAATCTGACCGGACGTGACTGCGAACTTGATACATCCCGCACAGCCAAACGGACGCCCCACTTCGGCAAGCGTTTTACTGCCGGTCGGGCCCTTGGGGTAGTATATCTGAAAATTTCATTAAAAACATGAAACATTTCACCAGAGATTAATTTGAAGAACTGCTGTTTTAACTCCAGGTGGTGTCATGGCAGCATACATGCAGGGATAGTGTTCTAAATAAATTTAAATAAGTTTAATTTCCCCGTGTTGATGATTGTTTAACATTCAGTGGCAAATATTTCATTCATGTTCGGGACAATGCAATGCAATTTCGAAATCATTGTTTATAAAAGACACATTTGATGCACCAAAACAGTTTAAACATTCTGTTAGATGTGAAAGTTATGGGGGAAAAATGGTCCAGGTAAAATACACATTCTAAAAAATAGAAATAACAAAACTCCTAGAATAATTCAAAACGAAAAAGTCCAATAAAAAATGATAAACAAGTGTCATATTCTTGACTTGGTGCAGACATTAGTAAAGTGTACTCGGCGATGTGTAATTGTGCGAGTTGTTTGCTCAGCAAGTGGAGAAATTTGTATGCAAGCGTTTTACTGCCGGTCGGGAGAAGACCAAGTGACCATATTTCTATACCCCAGTCACCCTTGGGGTTCAAGAAAAGTGAAAAATATTGGAAAATATACCCCAGTCACCCTTGGGGTTCAAGAAAAGTGTAAAATATTGGAAATGAATTTTTGTTTATTAGTCTAAATTTAAGGACATTAATTATGTGTATAACTGCTTTTAAATAATAATACTTGTTATATAAACATTTACAATTATATTTCAGACTTTCTACTTCCATCTTTTACACCAATTGCCCCAATAAATTAGAATGTATAGTCCATCAAAGAACTTTTGGATGTTCCCGTATGAGAAGTTTAATCATACATTATTGATAGAATCAATATCCAACAACCAACACCCAGAAGTCAGGACTGAGAAAAAATGAAGGTATGTTTGACTTGTAACAAACATTCTTTGGATTGAATATGTAGTGTGTAGCCAGAGTCGTATAGTTATTTGCTGTAAGTGTCACTTACAGTCAGAAATTTTCTATTAGACGGCTGAGCTCCGAGTAAATCGCTGAAAGTTATTCATCAATAAAATTTCCAAAAAAATCAAAATGATAATCATACTTACACCAGTTTTTACAATTAAGCCTTTGGTGATATATAGTCTAACAATTCTGAAAGTTCTATAACGATTGTTTCAGTAGAAAATAAAATAAATCAATTTTCTTGATATTGGTAAAAATACTATTGACTGTAAGTACAATCGCTTGCTCGCCAGTTGTACAATCGCTCGGAGCCTTTCTGTACAATCAGTTCGGGGCAAAATAATAAAATAGATTGCATAATTATTACATTGTTTTCTGTTTCTTCACTCAGTATTGATGTATTAAATATATTAATAAGAGTGAACATAAATTTGGTCATTGTTTTCTAAATAAGCATCAATCAAGTACACAATTGTACACACACGTAGTTTTTCTATGCCAGAGACGCATAAATCCAAAATCAATATTCAAGAATAAAACGTACAGCACACAGAAAAATAAATCTATAGGGAAAAAATTAGCTCGTCACACAAAATTCAGTCAGTAAAGTCATTATTTCAAAGATTCCACTATTTTCTATATAAAAAAAATATAAATTTACTTTTAAGTAATGGGAATTGATTTCATCTTTGGTCACAATATAAAAAATGCGAAGATTTCCTTTGTTTTCTGTGACAGCTTATATTTCAAAATTATAAACATTACGGCCTGATTATGCAGAAAAAATATAATTGTCACTGGACGATAATTCAGCACAAATCATTCAAATAATATTTATTTAAATACACACATCATAATTTTTAAAATGGAATACAATTTAGTGTTCAATCTTAAATTTTTCACTAGGATTCACATCATGGACAGAAACGACATTTTCAAATGTATATTATGCCAACTGACGACTCGGAATTTCGGATAGATTATAGACCATAACATAATAAATCATGGTGATGTTTTGTAAAAAAATTAGAATCGTGAACACTTTTCAAACATCCACACAGGAAAGAACGAATAATTACAATATCATTTTAAGGAATGGAAAAATTATAATTCCAAATACAGAGTCAATGTCTTTGAAACTTTCGTAACACCCGAAGATGATGATCAATCACGAGACGGGGTAATGAACTACATACCACCGACTGTGCCTAAGAAATGCGGATCAGAGAGGAACATTGCATATCGCGCAGAGTCACCACGAGAAGAAACTTCCTCAACAGCATTCATCGTGGTACATTATTAAACCAGGGATATCGTTACCATAAATTACTTTAAATCTTTACTAAATGTTTCCATAGACATAAGGATTTGGTTTTGAAGTTTGGTTGTACCTGTAGAAAACTTATTTCAAACGGGAAAGCACATCCTTATTTTCACGGAAATGTTGTTAACCGTGCCCGGAAATTTAGAAATGATCCATGTAAACTTGACGCTCCTTTAAAAAAAATTATTCTAAAAGGTTACCTATTCAACACTCTAATGAGATCATTGAATATTGTTTTTATTGGTATAAATATTGATTTTTTTGTTATCAGCAAATTAAAAGCTAACTAAATATTACTAGTAGGTTAGTCATGGATCTACAATCTGTCGATACCTATAACTTAGCATTGCTCAATATCATGTTTTTCTCTGGTTGTTTATGACATCTTTACACTAAGTCCATTGGATGTAGATATAGTAAGATGTGGTGTGAGTGCCAATGAGACATCTTGCAATCCAAAAAACAATTTAAAAATCATAGATGCCAATCCCCTTTTGACACAATCAGTAACAAACTATCAAATTTTCCGTATTTTTGAAAAGTTTTCAGTAATCATTCATAAACGTGCATTTACCAATAAAAATTACTGACGAGTGGTTGCAAAGTGATGTACACTAAAATTTGTCATTTAACATGTTGTCTGTAGTATGTATTCCATTCATTAATTGTTCAGATGTTCTCGACTCAAACATTTTTTTTTTGTCAAGGAGAAGTAGAGAAAGGGGGAAAGCTACTTAATAAAATGCAAGTTTGCCTCTTCGGAAGTCAGTTAGTTACCCAACAATAGGTTGATAACTCCCGAGAAACCAGAAGCATTACATTGGCGTTTCCTAAATACTGGACCAGGACGGAAAAGTAATGATATAAATCCGCGTTTTACAAAATTGAACGTCGATGATTGGGAATCCGTAACTATTCGACTTTGACCGTAATAGCGTAGTTTTTATCGCAAAATCGGAAAAACTACGGAAAAATCGTAATGGTTGGCATCTATGAAAAATAGGTAAATCATTATAGGTCATTTTTATAAATGTCACCATACACATTAATATTGTTTCGTTTTTATTCAAATTTTTAGTAATTATTGTGTTTATTTTAGGGTGGCATAGGTGGTCCACAACCACCTCAATTTCTACAAGATTGTGCCAGCCTTCCAACAAGAAGCCAGGACCGCGTCAATCACACAGCAGCTCAGTCGATATCAACGAGACACATACAAGCAGCTTCAAGGCCGTCTTACTTCACCGTTGGAACCAGTATGAGGAAGACAGTATCAGAACATCAGACTTTCTCCGTTCCGTATTTTTATTTTAGTGATTTATGATATAGGTTATATGTGCGAGTGTGAATATAAATGTTTGGGAGAAATGTGTATGCAGTGGAATAAATGAATGAGTGACAAAAGCATATGAGGGAAAACGTATGAGATAGTTAATTTAAAAAAAATGTATATAAGATGAATGTCCTACATGTATGACGAAAATGTATATATGAATGGTTTGTGTATGTTGTATGTATGATGTACGGTTTATCTGTTTGGTTTATATTTGTTTATCTGTATGACTGAATGAATAAATAAAATATATTAAATAAATATTATCTTTTTGTTTCTTATTATCTAGAGTATGTTGGTATGATTGCCCATAATACAATTATCCATAAACAAATGCACAAAAATGGGAACATATAAATTGTCAACAAATAGTATTCAACACAATAAACAAAGCAAAAAAATAATTCAGTATGATAAAAATGAAACTGGCCATCTGTTATCATGTAATTGGCCAATAGGGTGCACATTCCTGTTAGATTTTACGGGTAATTTGTTATTATATTGGAGAATTCTGCAGTAGTCTGTTTTTGAAAGATGTTCAGCAAATAGAATGACTCTAAACTATAAGAAAGAAAAAAATACACAATTATTAAACAATTTATCTGATGATCATGACAACTATAACTCGAACTTGATGAGTTGCCTTCCTTAGAGTTAACCTTAACACTGAGTCCTGTTTCAAATTTCACCAAGACTGAGATTCACTGTGTATCATCGCCATCTGAAATTGGGTACTAACGAAGCGGAGAGAAATAGAAAAAAAGTAAACGAGATAAGAATTCATTCAATTTAAAGCATTTTCACTCATTTGATGAGAGTGCCGCTTAAGAATTGATTTTCTAATATATAATTCTTTAGATTTTTAGGCCGATAAAGGGCATAAAATCAGATACAATTGATTTACATAATTGGTAACAACAACATTAATAGAGGCATATACATATATATTTAAAATATAAGCATTGGTCAGAATCAAGCTAAAAAACCACATATAATTTGTGAATAACAGAATAATAAAATTACATTATATATGTATTTATTCTCAATTATTTATTTGACTTAGTGTCAGTGTTAATACCTGATCTCCTTAATCATAAACAGCCACAAATATAACAGCCCAGTTTTTCCATTAGAGTTAACTGATTTTTATTCTAAATCATCAAAACCAGTGTATAATTCAGAAAGTAACATGTAAGGTGTCACAAGTTCATCTTCAAGACCCTATTAAGAACTCTGAGCTGATACAAAAAAAAGCCTTGGTCGATCTTTACATTTCTGAAGTTTTAGACTAGCAAATTTGACATCAATTTGAGAACCAAATTCTCATTTTTCGGCCTCTCCTATACCAGGCCACATTGTGGAAAGGTACTTTTTTCCCCCACAATTCCATTCAGGTACTCTGGGTCAATTTAACTTATTAAACATTCCATATACATCTGAAATATTTTCATTATAGGGTTTTAGCTGGATAAGAAGTGGCCCTTGGTATGAGTGAAATAACATTACTAATGTGGTTATTATGAAGGATAGATTACCTTTTTATATAAAAAAAATCATGAAAGCCCGAAGGGCCAAGTGAGTTTATCTTATCACTTGGCGTCCGGCGTTAACATTTTGAACTTCTTCTAGAGAACCACTGAATGGAATGAAACCAAACATGGCATGCATGTTCCTCTTGTTGTTACTTTGTAGCCGATCAATCATCTAAGATTGCCGCCAGCGGGGAATAATAAATTTCAGGGGTTAAAAAATCCACTAGCCCGACGCCCGGGACTAGATCATTTACGCCTCGGGCAATTAAAATGTGTAATCCGATATGCCCGACGGACTAGTAACAAAAAATTCTTGACGTTTCCAAAATAGAAAGTGAAAAATCCCTTCATCACTATTCTATATTAGCCATTTTGATTCAATTAAGTCATCCGGGATTCCAAAAATTTGAACTGGTTTGTACAGGTCCTGTTGTACATATTTTAAACATAGAACTAATAACTCTGGCATGTCTGGGTGGCCTGGTATCATGTGTTGATTCTCGTACTTTAAATATCGTTTTCTCATACCATGGATTGAGGTATTGTACATTGCTTATCGTGCCGAGATTTCCAATTAACGTAATTTGGGGGTATAATGTATTGATTGGTATTGACATGTCTTGTTGCACAGCTCTTGAGCACGAAACTATGCAACAAAATATTTGTTAGTATTTTAGTACGGGAACCCCAGGAACTTTGTCAGTTTCAAAACGAAAAACGGTAGATGAATGGAGTAACGATGCTGAAAATTCATCCCCCCAAAATGCTAAATACGACAGGGAAAAACCGCGGAAAAAAATAATAGTATTCTGTATTCTATAATTCTTTTAGCAAATGCTTCTCTATTCAGTTAGAAATATATGCCCTTCTATGTAAAATTCTTCGGTTCAGTTCGTGCATTTGAAAACTTCCGTATATAACATTTTGACAATATATACATGTATTGTCTTGTCTGTATCAAATATATACGTAAGACGACACTACTCTGTATAGCCCCTCTTTTTTTATTCTGTCACTGTACTGTATAAATGATACAATGTTTAAAATAAGTATAAAACTTGGAGAGAAAAAAGTATTTCAATTTCTTCGACATCAGTTTGATATCTGGGATAATAAACAAAAGTAAAGATGATGTGAGGTATATTTTATCATATTTTCATTGTGGCACGAGGTACTAGTAATAAGGAGCTTAACGTTCAGTTTTATACCGGTAGCTAACCCACATTAAGAGAAATCGGAAATCGGATAAAATAAAAATTTGATCACCAAAAAGATTTTATCATTGATTACTTATCTGTCCAACAAAATATAGAAAGAAACACTGCTTATCAATCAACTGTTTTGGTGAATAGTGAAATATATTTAATATATGTTGGTACTAAAAAATTGTTATACCCAAAAAATTGAAGACAATGTCTGCCGTCCTCGAGCATCAGTATGAAAATTAAGACGTACGAATTATGACAATGTTTTGATTCTGCAAATCCTTACAATTCCAATCAATGGTCAATTTATATATTTTGGAATTATAAAGATACCTAAGGTTTTAAACTCCATCAATCAATGTTACATTCGACTGATTTGACTTTTTTGTGTGTCATTTTCGTCATATAGCTCATCAACTCTTTCTATTCTTTCATATCATTGGATTTCAAATACTTGTCGCTGAGGCGTAAATGATGAAGATAAATCAAAGATAGTGCCCGCTTCAGACGCATGAAATTTATAACTTTTTTTTTCGACCACTATTGCAGATCTTTTTGTTGCTTATCGGATTATCGTGGTCCGACATCTGTCACGAACTATTTTTTTTTAAGGTGAATAAAATTAAATAATTGCTGACGCAATGCACGAGAAGGATCTAAAGTTAAATTGGCTTACACTAGGAAACGAAATGACAAGTTAACTCATGCAAGATCGTGATTTTGGCGAAAAACACTGAGCGGATGCTTATGAATGTATAAAATTTGCGTCGCTTATTTCATTTGACCAGTTGCGTTTACAACCAATTCGAAAGTTCGACGTTTCTTTCGAAATGATCTACTAGAATGTTGTCAATAATGCATTTAATATGCAGAAAACGGAAAGTTTCATTTATCTTTAAATCATTTATTTCTGTTATTTTTAATTCACCGTATTCTTATTTTTCACAATTATTTTTTAATCTATAAACCACCTCTCGCAATCCTATATCTTGGATTAAATTCAAATAACTATATGATATTCAAGCGGAATACGATGCATAGTACTATTAGTATAAGAGGATCTACAATAAGAAGCTGTTCAATTGGTCGTTACTGGTTGTCTAAAAATCGAAGTTGCGAGATTAATAGGCTACAACTAACCAACAAAGAGGATGAATAAAATAATCTATGAAAAATGATTTTATATTTATATTTTGCTGGATCATTTTTTGTCGTATCTCTCTCATCATTGTTTTTTCTTTTATATATATTTATATTGAACCTTTAAAATTCTTTATCAACGAAAACGCATGCAACATCTTATTTATTTTTTGAATATTCTTCTCCCGCTCATAAATCTGCATGAAATATTTGCTACTGTACGTTCAGAAAACATCAATCAATAAATCATATCTCCTCTAAAGTTGAAGTAATATACTAACTGTAAACATTATCAAATAAGTGATTCGTTTAAATTTTACTCAGATATTATCAGTTACACAGTGTGTTAGTGACCTAATACGATTAAGTCGGGGTCAGTAAATTCCATAAGGGGTTTGAGCGAAAATAGAACCTCATATGGAATTTACTGACCCTGTATATCGTATCAGGTCACTAACACACTGTGTAACGAATTTATCGTGACGAGTATCTTTATTAGTGGAATTTAGACTCGAGTCTCATTTGCAATCATACCACATCTTTTTCATTGTTATATGCAAGTGTTCAATTGTTCAATTTTAAGAAACATACTCCCATTGGTCTGCTATATATATGTAAAATACTAATAGACACTTCTTGTCTCTCTCCTAATTGTTTTTTCCAAATTTTCAATACAATGAACAAACAGGTTAAAAGGAATGTCAAAGGAAGTAACCCATCAAAGATACAAGATCATACAAGGTGTGCTTCGGCTTCGAAAGAATTTTTCAAAACAGTTCAAAGCAAGAAATTCATGCGTTCTACGCTATACTTGTGCATTATGAAATTAAAACAGCTGATTTATATATATGTTTTCGATATTATTATCAACACATCAATGATAATTCATGGTAACACATATTGGTAAATAGGATGATGACGAAAAAGAGGAGGATTCAGTGGCCAATTTTGTGCATATTTGGGTTGAAAGCATGTTTTATTATTTCTTATGCTTTGTACAAGACTGAAATGCTGAGTCGATTGTTTATCGTACTAGTTCATACAGAAAAGGCCAAATTGAAGATTTATCACCTTAGAGACCGGTCAAAATTTATCGTCACATAGGACCGGTGCAAAAAATAAAAACTTTTAATAAAAGTTAGAACCCTATGGCTTTCCGACTGAAAAAAAAATGATGTCCTATGCCCACTTTGTAATAAAAAAGTTGGTGTCCTATCCTACTTTTCCAATGTATTGTAAATAAAAGTATACTTAATAGAGGCATTTAACATATGTTGTCTTTATAATATGATAAAAAGCAACAGTTTCATGTATAACTTTTATTTTGTTGATTCACAAACAATTCATACAAGCATGGCATTATGATAAATTATACTATGAATATAGCATTGAAAAAAACAAAGACATTGCATAATGCAATCAAACCACAAATAGGTGTTTGTTAAACTGAAAAATTAATGAAACTACATGTATCTTATAGACAATATTGAATATAGAATAGTATCAATACCTTTAAATATTAATTATATCAACACGCTCCAGGAGAAACATGAAACTCAATAGCATTTGGTTTAACTCTCTAGGTTGCCTTGGTATGTGTTATAAATTGCTTCAACAATTTTCCCATTTACAGAAAATGTACCCGATGTGACCCCCAAATGATTTTTGCTACTTTGTTGGTTGATGTTATGTACATAATGTAAGTTTGTTGCACTTCACCAAATACATTCTTATTACTGAATTAAAAAAATACATGTACATGTAGGTAACTCTGCAAATAAGGTAAATCATGTATAATGGAAGACTAAATTGTCTTATTTTTAAAATGACCATTTTAATATCTTTATAATGTAATGTAGTCTTGAAATTTTTTTTGGCAAACAGATACGTCTTGATCTCGATGAATAAGTGTGCAAACTGATTTCACTTTGTAGGGCATTATTTTCCTCTTCACTTTCATCACTTGAATCGGTGTCATTAGCTTCAAGAATCAAATCAGAATCACTATCATCAGACTCACTTTCACTTTCCTTTTCTGAATCATTTCCATCGTCAACTTCTATGATTGATTCCTTGGCAATGTGGCGTTTTACAGCTTGCACCTTGTCAAGTTTGTACTTAAATTGACCTAGTTTGTGATGCTTTATATCTTTTTCCAAAGATGTTTGTTTATCAATCATATTGTTTTCAAACATTTCATTCCAATTATACCCATTATAGTCTTTGGCTGTTTCATTTTGTCTCTTTTGGGTAGTTGCTATAGACCGTTTTTCCCTATCAAGTTTCAAGGTTTCCATATGCGAGATGTACTTCTTTGCTATTTCTTCAGAAATAACGAACTTTTTGCTGAAATCAAAAATTGCATCATGATAATCACTTGCAATCTCACCTTGACTAAATAGCTTTTTCAGATTGGCCCTTGGTTGAAAATCATCTGGTTCTCTGTCCTTCTGGTCTACTTTCACAGGGGTTTGTACATGTGATAAATAGTGAAAATGTGGTAATTTTGAATAGTCTGGATATGGTCTAGGAACAGCACTGACTATGTTTGAGCCATACAAATCACACACTGTTGAGTTGGAACAAAATTCGCAAGATTCTGATATTTGTTTGCATTTAAATATTTGCTAATGCAGCTACAAGGCAGCACTCGCATCCGTAAGGTGGAAAAGGATTAATACAAGTTGAAATACTTATTTCCCAATCCACTATAAATAAATATGTTTAAACTAAAATATTTTGATTCTCACAGGACAAAGTAGTCTAGATATTTCTGGATGATCCGCAATTACACATCGCGAAAATAGGTGATATTTTAATGCCTATTAATGAAAATGGAAATCATGTACATTACACAAACAGATTAATTCATTTTCTCTAAAATATTAAAGAGTAAAATCACAAAAATACTGAACTCCCAAGAAAAATTCAAAAAGGAAAGTCCCCAATCAAATGGCAAAATCAAAAGTTCAAACACATCAAACAAATGGATAATAACTGTCATATTTCTGACTTGGTACAGGCATTTTCTTATGAAGAAAATGGTGGATTGAACCTGGTTTTATAGCTAGCTAAACCTCTCACTTGTATGACAGTCGAATCAAATTCCATTATATTAAACCTTTTAATAGAGCATCTCAAATTAAAGTTGAAGAAAATATTGAGAGGGGATAGACCAGAATCTGAGGTATTGTCACAAAATCCTGATGTTCTGTCTTATTTCAATCCGTGGAAATTGGTAATAATGAAAATGAATTAATTTAGTTACAGAATATTAATGTGTTACATATAATTGAATATCTATTTTTTGTTCTTAAGATTTAAAAAGCTCATTTATGAGAGTCAAGTCTGGAATTCATCCTTATCCATCCATGAGAAGAGACAATACTTGTTACTGGTATCTGAATGATGTGTCCACTGACAAAATCTTTGGAGACTAAACTTATTTGAATCAACATAAACTTATATGAAAAATTGTTAATTATTGCATATACAATTAATTGTCCAAAACTAAAAGTGAGACCTTGTAGCCAGTGAGTTGCATTTTGATGTTTAGATGCTATGAATGTACATTATAAATGATAAATTGTTTTTACAATGTCGAACATAGCTGTTTATAATGTGAAATTATATATCATGTTCGTTATATATCGATGTACATGTGACTAGGTTGAATTTTGGTAGCAGAGTCATGCCCTTTTTAAATGGAAAAATTGCTGAAAAATTTCAAAAATGTCATTCAAGTAATTTCTTTTTAAACTTAAACAAATTTAATGGAATGTATAAATAATGCTTATTACTACTAAACTCAGTTTAAGTTAAATTTTTGCAGTATCAATTTTACAGTTCTTGATTTATGTCCCTTCATAACATCATATGCTAGCTGGGGTGTCTTTTGTGTCCCTATGGACACATTCCTTATTTGTTTTCTTGACTTGTCATCCTGTAGATTTTAGGCCTTATTTTTAGATGGGGCCACATCGAGGTTTAAAGGGACAGAAATCAAGCTTTTTAATTTCAACAATAAATGAACTCTTGCGGTTCTTTTTATATGCTAAATCTGATTGTGTTGTCAGATTTATTAGCTCATCTGGACTAGCTCAAAGGAAGGCAAGTTAGCTTTTCTTATAAATAGAACATAGGGGTTAAATGCAGTTTTCAGTTTATATCTCTGAAACTAAAGCATTTAAAGCAAATCTGACAGTGGTAAAAAGGTTCATTAGATATAGATTATCAACCCTGAAATTTTAAAACAAATCCAATAAACCCGTTGTTGGGTTGCTGCCCCTGGGTAAGAATTTTAAGAAATTTTGCAGTTTTTTTGTTATAATCTTAGATATGTTTATAATATCTACTGTTAATTATGATTTTAAACTTATTTTACATGATTTCCAAAGCAACAGTAAAATCAGATGAGCGAAACAGGCTCTTTAGAGCCTCTAGTTATTTTTTGGCCTATTTTTTTTTCATTTGTCAACATTAATGTCAGTGACGTTAAAAATGAACTGACATATGTGTCTCATATCAGCATGACCTTCATTTGTACTTGACCTTTGATCTAATGGTAAAAAAACTTGATCTTTTGACATTTTTGTTTCTGGTTCATAATTTTGGTTTATCATTTGACATAGGCTTCTGTAAGAGGAGTACATTTTTTTTTGTATTTGTGTTACTTTATAAAGATAAAGAAAATGTTATGTAAATTCAGAAATTATTGTGATGTTTTTTTTATGGCCAAAAATGCGATAGAGTTAGAATCGCAATTATTTAAACTGGCATTTTCAAATATTTAATATGAATTACACAGGATTTTTGTCAACATTTCAAAAATTCAAATCACACTTTAAAAATGCAAAAATCATAATCAATAAGAAATGCAAGCATAATTTATGAATTTACAGTATATGAATGAAAATAACATTGTACATATATTGGTATATTGATAAATAAGGAAATATACCTACTTTTAAGAATATTGTAGTCAGATTTATGTAGTATTATATACGTATGTAAAGGAATTGATCTTGATGTAATAATAATAAAGACATTTTCACTAAATGGACAGTTTGTAAGTTAATCTTCAGATTGCATGGTCACAACAGAAATAGATTTTTGATGAGTCTTTGACTTTCGTGGAAAAATCAAGGTATAGCGATACTACCTTCTATTGTGGTCCATAAATATTCACTCTGTGGTTAATATTTTCTAAATTTTGATAACTGTCTTAAACTAGCCTGGATTTGTAACAAACTTGGACAGAAATTGTTTGCAATCATAAGATAGTTTTCAGAAGTAAATTTGGTAAAAATAGAATTCCTGTTTCTCCGTATTTTACTTATAAATGAAACGAAACATTAAATTCACTCTGTGGCTAAAGTTTTTAAAAGATCAATTATTTCTTTAACTGTCCTGCATTTGTACTAAACTTGGACAGAAGCTTGTTTATGATCAAAAGGTAGTATCTGAAAGAAAACTTGATAAAGTTTTGAACCGGTTTTACCATATTTTACTTGTTAATGGACTTTTTCTTGCAGTTAATGTAACATACAGCCTGCCATTAAAAAAGTTTTTAAAGCATTTAATAGATTCAAAATCTATCCTTGATTTTTTCCAAACTTTGAAAGAAGCTTCTAACAAACAAAAGATAATATTGACAGGAATATTTTTGTTATTTTTTTCTGATTTTTGTTGAACCTGCTAATACAGCAAAAGTAGGCGAGACACTGGGTTGTGCGGAACACTTACAAATTTGTAAAATTTGGTGTCTCCATGGATCTTTCTTAACTTTACCTTCAACAGGAATGCTTATATTACCTTTATTTCTTTAAGTATCTATATAAAATATGGTCAATTATTTTGCAATGAGCAGCTTTGAATTATTACAAGTTTATGATGACGTTCATTTACAGCTATATCATGACTATTAAAGAAAGACTGCAAGAGGCATACCGTGCAGGAAGGTTTTTTAATGTTCAATTGGTCTGTGAAGATGATTAGGTTATAGATTGCCATTCTGTTATTTTGCAGACCTCAAGTAACTTTTGGAGGAAAAATTGTCAGAGAAATGGAGTGATTCCGGTAATAATCATGAACAGATAACAGTCAACTGTAACAATTTTCAGATAGGTACCATGAAAATGGTCATTGATTTTATATATGACTTCCCTATTGATATTACTTATACCAATGTTGCTGATCTTTTCATGCATGTACACACTTTTTGATTGATAACTTACTAGCAGCTTGCCAGTTATTTTTGGAAAAGGCAGTTTATGATGCCAATGTTTTCAACATTCTGACAATTTCAGATCAGTTTCATTTAAATAGAGTGAAGGAAAAAATGTTTTCACTTCATAGATACCAAATTTGTATACCTTGGTGCCAACTTTGTTGAGGACTTTTATGCTCTTTCTCTAGAACTAATGGTATAGGTTGTAAGCAGAGATTCGTTGGTTGTAAGTGAGGAATTTCTGTTTGATATTATATCTTTTTTTTTAAGTAGATGTGTGTTCGATCACATTCTTCCGACATTACTTTGTAATAAGATATTTCAGTACATCAGTAGTAATGAGGACATTTCAATCACTGAAGATTACAGATACAAAAAGATATGTTTACCTAGATAATTCAAAACCAACAATGATATCGTGGTTAACAGATTTATGGTATGCAATACCAATACACTATTGCCGTGCAATAATATAGAGAACGTCTTTCCTTTACAGTAGACAACACATGTAATTTGCGCTCTGTAGGTGTATATTGTAAGGCAAATATGTCATTCCTTGCAAGACTTAAGGTCTATAAAACCACTTCAAATGAGATAATTGGAAAAATTGATCGCCGTATTGTATGCCAGAGCAATCTAGTATTTCTAATGTTTAGAGCTCCTCTTGTTGTTAGCAGGAACATGCTATACATTTTTTTATGGAAGGCAGAGAATGCGTATATGGTAGTGTTGGAGCAGAAATTAGACAATGCAGCAATGTAGATGGGGATCAGAATATAATTACATTCAAGGAACCTGTTAGTTGAAACACAACTGTGAATGGTGGTCAGTTTCCTGTACTTGTATTATCTAAGAATTAGATTTTCAATATTCAATTAAGGTATAGAACCACTAATTCAGGTCGGAAAAAAAGTAGTACATATTTTAAACAATAGTTCCTACGCATAGATGTATCTTTGTCAATTGCGGGTATGTTTGTATTTGTGGTATTAAAAGAAAGCTTTGGGACTTGGGATCACTGTAGAACGCTTGTTGAAAGATTTATTTAAATTATAAAGAAGTGAATGAAATTAATTGCAGGAATGATTACGATTTTAACAAATTTACAATAATAATTGAGTCTATGGTTACATTGCGTTTTTTGTTACATTATGACAAAAAAAAATTAATAACTTTCATTTGAAATTTTCAATATTGCATACATTTTGTTTTACCGTGCATGTCAGTTTCTACAAACCCCGTATGTTGTGTATGGAAGCATGTTTTAGTCCGACGCATTTTTGTGAAAGCACTCTTAGCAACCATTACAAACGAATGATTCAGCAATGTGCACGTCTGTATTGCATACTGTACAATTCCATTTTGCACTTTCATTTTTGAAGATGCAGAAACTTTCAATGTGTGTCATGATTCATACGAAAAAAATATTTGTTTACTCTTGCGATGTTTTTATATTATATTGTGAAATAATATAGTGATGTTAACATGTTCCGATATGTTGAAACTGGTGGAATCAGTGCTTTCATTTTCCGAGTCCAAATAATATGCGATCGTTATTTCGCGTTCTTATTGGCGAAAAAAAAAAGCATCAAAACAATCAGGTTCAAGGAGGTTGGCTTCTCAGTTTCAAAATAACAAGCTTTTCATAACATTAGTATATATTGATAGGGGATAAATAAAGGAACCAAAAAAGCAGAAAAAAAATCATAGATCAGTGTGCATATATTCGAGATATTAGCCATTGAAATTTTGCGGGCAAATTTTCTCTCTTCATTTTTCAAAGCTTTATCATTGACGAGTTAAAGTTCTGAAAAGGTATTAAAAATAAAAATATTTATTAAGATTTATACAGATGGCTTATAATTATACAAGTAAAAGATTTCTAAAAAGAACTAGAGGCTCTTAAGAGCATGTGTCGCTCACCTTGGTCTATGTGCATATTCAACAAAAGACACATCGATTAATGACAATTAAAATTGTGTTTTGGTGATGGTGATGTGTTTGTAGATCATACTTCACTGAACATTCTTGCTACTTACATTTATCTTCATCTTTAATGAACTTGGCTCATTAGTTACAGAGGAAAATATTTTGTTAAAAATTTACAAAATTTATGAAAGTAGTTACAAATTGACTGTAGAGGGCTGTAACTCCTTAAGGGGTCAACTGATAATTTTTGTCATGTTGATTTATTTGTAGATCTTACTTTGCTGAACATTATTGCTGTTTACAGTTTATCTCTATCTACAATAATATTCAAGATAAAAATCAAAAACGGCAAAATTTCTTTAAATATTGCCAATTCAGGGGCAGCAACCCAACAACCGGTTGTCTGATTCGTCTGAAAATTACAGGTCAGATAGATCTTAACTTTATGAACAATTTAACCTCTTGTCAGATTTGCTCTAAATGCTTCGGTTTCAGAGTTATAAGCCAAAATCTACATTTTACCCCCTATGTTCTATTTTTAGCCATGGCGGCCATCTTAGTTGGTTGACCGGGTCACGCCACATATTTTTTTTAACTAGATAACCCAATGATGATTGTGGTAAAGTATAGTTAAATTTGGCCCAGTAGTTTCAGAGAAGATTTTTGTTAAAGAGTACAAAAATTTACGAAAAATTGGTAAGAAATGACTATAAAGGGCAATTACTCCTTAAGACGTCAACTGACCATTTTGGTCAAGTTGACTTGTTTGTAGTTCTTACTTTGCTGATCATTATTGCTGTTTACAGTTTATCTCTATATATAATAATATTCAAAATATTAACCAAAAACTGCAAAATTTCCTTAAAATTGCCAATTCAGGGACAGCAACACAACAACCGATTGTCCTATTTGTCTGAAAATTTCAGGGCAGCTAGATCTTGACTTGATAAACAAATTAACCCATGTCAGATTTGCTCTAAATGCTTCGGTTTTAGAGTTATAAGCCAAAATCCACATTTTACACTTATGTTCTATTTTTAGCCATGGCGGCCATCTTGGTTGGTTGGCCGGGTCACGTCACACACTTTTTAAACTTGATACCCAAATGATGATTGTGGCTAAGTTTGATTAAATTTGGCACAGTAGTTTCAGAGGAGAATTTTTTTGTAAAAGTTAACGACGACGGACGCCAAGTGATGAGAAAAGCTCACTTGGCCTTTGAGGCCAGGTGAGCTAAAAACGGGGATCAATGAGCAAAAAATTAAAGGAATTCAAATGGATGAAACCAGTGCCTTTTAGTTTTCTTTTTGGTAATTATGATTTTTTTTACTTCTTGTCCTTGAGTATTTTTGGGGTAAATATATTATTCTTAAAACCCTTCGTTTACTTCTTTGATGTTAACAAAGTCCATGGACAATTTCTATTATATGTTGAAATTGGAAGGGTTACCAATATATTTTTTTTCATTAGAGTCCAGTCTCTACTTTATTTGACAAGGCTACACACTAAAGATATTAATCCTCTGTTGAAGGAATCATTTGAAATTTGTAAGATGTTAGATTCTACAAATGTGTACTACTGGTATACATAGGCCAAAGATATTATCTCTAAAGAGATAGATAATCCCAAAAAGTTGTTTTGATGTAAAACTATAAAGGAAGTCAAATCTATAAAAAAATGTTGTCAAAGGAGGAATTTTAAAGAAATATAAAGGCCTCTATAAAACTTATATTGAAAATGTAAGTGAATGCACCACTTATTGCGGACCTGTTTTTTTTTTTTTTTTTTTTTTTTTTTTTTTTGTATTGTTATGAGTTACAATTTATGACTAAAATTAGCAAAGACCCATCAAAACAACATTTGATACAAAAATTTAACAATACTTTTAGATATTTGGATGATATATTGGCTCTAAATAATGACGACTTCAGTATGTATACTAAAGAAATTTATCCTGTAGAACTTACTTTAAATAAAGCTAATGATAACAATGACCACTGCCCTTTCCTCGATCTTGATATCTATATCATAAACGGGAAGCTTAATACAAAAATTTATGATAAAAGAGATGATTTTTCATTTCCTATTGTTAATTATCCATTTTTAGATGGTGACGTTCCCTTGTCACCATCTTATGGTGTTTATATATCTCAACTTGTACGATTCGCTCGTGTATGTAACAATGTATTAGATTTTAGCGAGAGAAATTTATGTATTACTGAAAAATTATTACACCAGGGTTTTCGATATCACAAACTGGTCAAAACATTTACTAAATTTTATCACCGGTATAAGGAAATAATTCGTAAATATAACTCAACATGCAGACATCTTATACGTTCAGGTATTTCACATCCAAAATTTTATGGAAATATTCTTTATAAAGCACAAAAATGTCAGTATTCTCCTCAGAAACTAACAAAACCTTTAAATAGACTTATTAAAAGGGGATATAGTTACGATACTGTTGTCAGGTCATTAAAGATTGCATATTTTGGCTTTAACATTGATTCACTGATAGGGTCTTTGCATCGGAACTAAACACATTTATTTCTAAAAAAACAGTTGTTGGCATGACACGGGTTATGTTCTTCTCATATATTTTATGATAGTATGATACTAAACCCCTAACGGGAGGGATTGTACCTGATATTCATATGATGAAGACATAATCTTTCAATCAGTTTAATTGAGGTCTGGAGCTGGCATGTCAGTTAACTGCTAGTAGTCTGTTGTTATTTATGTATTATTGTCATTTTATTTATTTTCTTTTGTTACATCTTTTGATATCAGACTCGGACTTCTCTTGAACTGAATTTTAATGTGCGTATTGTTATTCTTTTACTTTTCTACATTGGCTAGAGGTATAGGGGGAGGGTTGAGATCTCATAAACATGTTTAACCCCGCCGCAATTTTGCGCCTGTCCCAAGTCAGGAGCCTCTGGCCTTTGTTAGTCTTGTATGATTTTAAATTTTAGTTTCTTGTGTATAATTCGGAGTTTAGTATGACGTCCATTATCACTGTACTATTATGCATATTTTAGGGGCCAGCTGAAGGACACCTACGGGTGCGGGAATTCTCGCTACATTGAAGACCCATTGGTTGCCTTCGGCTGTTGTTTGCTCTATGGTCGGTGGTTGTCGCTTTGACATATTCACCATTTCCTTTCTCAATTTTATAAAAAAACTTTATTCTCTATAAAGATCTCAAAACAGAATAAAATACTCTGCAGAATTACATAAATAAACCAGGTGCTTTTAGTGTCTTTTTGGGAGCTCAAATATTGACAGACAGTCAGATGACACACCAGGGAGTAGGAAAATTTCCATGTGATACCTGCAAGAAAGTGCACCACAGAAATGAAGACTTGCAAACACATCATTCCAGAAACCACCAGATAATACTATGTACCTAACATCACTCGATGACATACAGTTCAATATAGTAGCAAACAAAAACCCGTTACTTTAGGTAACACAGAATATGGCACTACTTTTACAGAAAATGCCTGAAAAAAGTCAGGAATATGACAGTTGTTATCCATTCGTTTGATGTGTTTGAACTTTTGATTTTGCCATTTGATTTGGGACTTTCCTTTTTGAATTTTCCTCGGAGTTCAGTATTTTTTTTGTAAGATTCTAATAGATATATTAATTGATAACCAATACAAGAAATGTTAAGATAACAACTTATAATTCATTTGCATATTTATACAGGCTGGACCACCTTCACCAACTCCAGCAGTGTCACTAACCCCAGCACTGTCACCAACTCCAGGTGCAGTTCAAGAAGTAGACTTTCAAGACATGCTAAGCATAGACAATCATCTAGATCTGATGCAAATTTAGCCAATTCGTTTTTTTGTTATCATAACCTCCATGTTCATGCATGTACCAAAGTACCTTATACAGTTTACCCAATACTTGTGTATATCATTTGTTGCTAGCTTGTGTCAAAAACATTCCAATTTTAACTTGATTTGAAGTTCAAGTAGAAATCTTCCAAGTTCCCCATACACCATTAAATTTGGCGTAAATGATCGCACCCCCAAAATGCCCTTACAAAACTGTAGATATATTTTTGTCAGTATTATTTTTATTTTCCAAACCCCATATTTCCGAGGAGTAGACAAAATTGAACTGAAGCCCAAACACATGTCAGCATTTCAGAAAGAGTAATGGTACACTTTACACATTAATTTGAGTTAAGATCATGAAGATAAAGCTGACTTGTATTTTTTTTTCTTTTAACTTGATAAGATAATTAAATCAAAATTTTAAAAGTATTTTATTCAGTTTGGAATTTAAAAAAAAATCAGAAATGATACATGTTTGTACATTTGAAAGGTAATGCAAAATTAAACAACACTTATATTTCTACAGACTCAATATATTTCATTTACATGTACACTGAGGTTTATCTTGAAGTTGCACTGCATTATTCAAGTGTGTTCTTGACCTTGTTTTGGTGACTATATTTTAACTTCAATTTTGTACTTGTTTTGGCTTTCAACCTTTATTCATCTGAGCATCGCTGGTAAGTGCACGTTGCGCCCGTCCGATGTATTAAATTTTTTCACCTGTTTACTTGTGTTGGCTATTATTCGTTTGTTTCTCTGTTCTATATTTCCCCACATTTATTCGTATTGTAGTCCTGTAACGTTATAATTCATATTGCCATTAAAGCGGGAGGTTTGGCATGCCACAAACCAGGTTCTATCCACCATGTTTTTTAAATGCCCTGTACCAAGTCAGGAAAATGGCCATTGTTATATTATAGTTCGTTTCTGTGTGTGTTACATTTTAATGTTGTGTCGTAGTTCTCTCATATTTGATACGTTTATCTCAGTTTTAATTTGCAACCCGGATTAGTTTGTTCTCTATCGATTTAGGAATTTCGAAAAGCGGTATACTACTGTTGTCTTTCTTTTTTTTATTATAACAGGACATATTTGAAATGGGGGAAAAGTGTTGCAGGACTGTATGGAAAGAATTCAAACAAAAGGAAGAAGATGTGATTTGTTTAATTTGGAGATAAAGTAATGTGGCCATACTGGGCTAAAAACGTATCAAAAGTGATGCAAGAAAGTAGGAAACCAGACGATAGGTGGGAAAAGTTCAAGCTGGAAAAGATTAAATTTAAATCTAGTTAGATTTATCAGAATTTATTATACAATGTACATTTGTCATTTCTTCGGTTCGAGTTACTTATACATTGTTAAAAGGCCAATTCTAATAGTATTTGTTTAATATAAATTACAAGAACTTTAACTGTGACACCTGTTAAAACCGTTAAATAATTTCCTAACAGCTGAATGAACTCTATAGAACTATCGCAATTAAGTAGTGCTATGTATCTGCGCCACTGAAGAGCACTTAATTTGATGTATTATGTTGTCATTATCATACAATTTAATAAAGTCTAAAAAATTACTACCATTATCTTTGCTTTTATCAGCTAATTGTTTCATGGACATAGGGATTTCAACTTCACCGTCACCTTCGTCACTGGAATTTTCTAATATATGTGAAAAAACAGATTTATTATTGTGTGCATTTATTATTGCCATTGTGTAATTGAAGACTGAAATTAGATTCAAAAGTGTTGCCATATTGAGAAAAACCATATTGATATCAGTGTTATGGTCAGTGTTTGGAAATATTTTGATAAATTCTGCGTTAATTATTACCCTAACCCAGATACAAATGAAATACTTGTTTTCATACTAAACAATATATTTATCAAGTCAGATTTCTAGTATCAAAATTTTTAGTCAATCAACATCTTTATAAAACATAAGATGTGGGTTATAAGTGCATCTGCCAATGGGACAACTCTTCATGTAAGTCACAATTTGAATAAAGGTCAAAGAATAGCCTTCAACACTGAACCTACATGTAGCATGAATATGGCTTTAAAATAAGCATGTGACGTCCAATTTACAGAGGTATATGTATGTTTTATTGATAAGAAGAAATGAAATTAAAGCTGCACATGGTTTTGTTTTATTTGTTATAATTGTATAGAGGTAATTCATTAAAAAATATTGGTAAGTTGAATGCTGTGCTTGATATATATTATACCAGCTTTTTACGGTAAGATTAATCAACTTACACAACACAAGTGCATCCACCACTTCTGAAATGGCCCTCTGTTCCAACAATAACCCAGGGGTTGTAAGAGCTTTCTGACTGCCTTGTCTCGGGAACACATGCTGCTCTAACATAGAAATATTCAGTGTTGATGAGTCTGTGCAACACCTTTTTTAGCTCACCTGGCCCACAGGGCCAAGTGAGCTTTTCCCATCACTTTGCGTCCGGCGTCCGTCGTCGTTAACTTTTACAAAAATCTCCTCTGAAACTACAGGGCCAAATTAAACCAAACTTGGCCACAATCATCATTGGGGTATCTAGTTTAAAAAAATGTGTCCGGTGACCCGGCTAACCAACCAATATGGCCGCCATGGCTAAAAATAGAACATAGGGGTAAAATGCAGTTTTTGGCTTATAACTCAAAAACCAAAGTATTTAGAGCAAATCTGACATAGGGTAAAATTGTTTATCCGGTCAAGATCTATCTGCCCTGAAAATTAGGCCATTCCGTAAGTCGGGGGAAAATTGCTGACCACATTAACGAGATTGACAAGATGCTCGCCGGTGATAAGGATACCATGGTCCGATCCATAATAAGAGAAAATGGGAAGGCACCGTGCCTGATACTTTATTCAGATTCTCAACTAGAAGACCTCAAACACCTGTGTTGTTCCGGGCTACCGATCATTGGAGAAGACAAGACCTTCAACCTTTGTGATATGCATGTGACAGTGACTTGTTACAAGCAGATGGCCGTTGTGATGGAGAAGACCAAAGAACCGCCGATATTTATGGGTCCGATTTATATACACGACAACAGCGACTTCGACATCTTTAGCAATTTCTTCAATCATCTTAGAGTGAAATTAATTGACGCCGAAACGGAACAACTATTTTTTGGTACGGACGAAGAACCAGGAGTAGTAAAATCGATGAAAACAACATTCCCCGAATCTGGTCACATCCTGTGTATTCGACATTTAAAAGGTAATATAAAGCAGATAATGATAGATGATGGAATCGACAAGAAAGATAAGAGAGTCCGTACTAGACAGCATCTTCGGTGACCAAGGATTAGTTCGTTCCGATGATGACATTTGTTTCGATGTGAAGTGTGAACAAATTCAGGAACGAACAAAGGAACTGTTAGCTTCGTTCCAGTGATATTTCTCCAATCGTGCAGCACGTACAATTCGTGAGTTATGGGAAGGACCGACACCACCAGGTTACTTTGACCAAGGCTGGACCAACAACAACAGCGAATCACTGAACCATGTGCTGAAATCAGCCGAAAACTG
Source organism: Mytilus edulis (assembly GCF_963676685.1). Lineage (NCBI taxonomy): Eukaryota > Metazoa > Mollusca > Bivalvia > Mytilida > Mytilidae > Mytilus > Mytilus edulis. Next base: position 35,765,183 of record NC_092354.1, read on the forward strand.
GCAATCAAAACCGTTACTAGACTTGATAGTGACCATTCAGGAAATCGTCGAAGCACAATGCAAGGACTTGCAGCGTGCTTTGGTGTCCAGGGGCCAGTACCGTGTGGCTGATTCACATAAACATTTTGGGATAACAGCAACGTCATGGGTAAATAAAACTGTACCAGAAAGAGAAAGATTGACCAAGAGATTCAAGAGCTACATTCCTCCAGATAAGCGTGTAATTACATCAACAGATGGCAGGATGAATGTCATAAAGCCGAGAGCATTGGGCAAGAAAATCGGACAACGCAAAAGAAAGATCAACGAGAGAACAACAACCTTCAAAAAGAAAAAGGACTGATTGTGTATTTAATACTATACATGTATTACATTATTATTACAGCAGTGGGTAAATTGTGATTTAAATTGTTTAAAAGAAGTTGTGTTATCTAATTGTATTTTATTTATACTGCAATTACTTTGTTTGATTAATTCTGTTTTACTTATTGGTAAGTATATTGTGTGCTCAAACTGTTCATTTGAATTCTGTTTTTTAACCATTGCATGTTGATAACTTACTTTTGTTTTCTTTCTTCTTCAGATGTTCATTATTGTGTTCATTGTGTACATTTCTTATGTAGTTATACTGGTAAGTACATGTTTACGTTACAACCAATGCAGGTTCTATTATCTTTTTTCAATTATTTTAGTGTTTAAGTAAGTATACAGTTTTGTTTTTGCAATTGAGTTGTATTGTTTTTAACGCATTTTTCTTTTGCTGTTTTATACACTTGATACATAATGCATGTATAGTATTGTTGCGCAAGTTTTCAGGTTGAACTGGGTGAATATATTTTTTAACAATTCTAAATAAAGTATTTTCGCGGACTATGACAGATAAGACCGTGCCTTGTACAGGATATCTTAGTAGTTATATTTTTTTTACAATAAATTCTAAATAAAGTATTTTCGCGGACTATGACAGATAAGACCGTGCCTTGTGCAGGATATCTTAGTAGTTATAATTTTTTTACAATAAATTCTAAATAAAGTATTTTCACGGACTGGCAAGGCTAGTTTTTTTTTTTTGTTTTTTTTTTTTTTATCTGGGACGCCTTCCTACAACAGAAGGAAGGCAACCGCTAAAAAAATTTAATAGCCTTGCCAGACATCGTCCTAGAAAAAAATTAAAATAGCCTTGCCAGACGTCATTAATTATTTGGACATCTATGAAATTGATTCAATTTGGCCCAGCAGTTTCAGAGTAGAAGATTTTTGTAAAAGTTAACAACAACGACGACGGACGCCGGACGCAAAGTGATGGGAAAAGCTCACTTGGCCCTTCGGGCCAGGTGAGCTAAAAATTACAGTTATTTCAGAATATTTTTGCTTGATTCTGGGAATGGAAATCCACCTAAGCAGGCAATAACTGTAGGAGTTCTGAATGTCACACAGTAAAGATATTTATAGAACTTCAAATCGCCAAGGTATAAATATTTATTGATAGTTTTCGCATTTACTATCATATGTCACATTAATATATGAGTATGTTTTATGATAAATATCGCGGGAAACAAATGAAAGGACAAACCATGAAAACCGTCTCCTAATTTTTAAGATCATATAACAAAGACATTATCAGGGAGTTTTATTACATTGTGATATTTTGTCTTCAAATCAGATTTTTTTTTTTTAAAAAGAACCCCCTTTGAATGAATTTGTAAAGAGTTGTGTAGACATTGTTCAGATTTTTTCCTTCACTTCTTGTTACAGAAAAAGAATATGACTTTATAATATTTACACCACTCAACAATGACTGACATCATACTGTAGAATAAAATTGAGAATGGAAATCAAAGAGACAACACCCGACCATAGAAAAAAACATCAGTAGAATGCATGTACTATTGCGATTTTGTTATTTTAGACTGAAATGAGATTTTAAATTTTACGATTTTTAGAAGTAATTCTAAAAGATATAGGAAGATGTGGTGTGAGTGCCAATGAGACACATCTCCATCCAAATAACGATTTAAAAATAAGTTAATAATTTTTTATTTTCCTTTTTGAATTTTCCTCGGAGTTCAGTATTTTTGTGTTTTTACTTTTTAAACCATTAGGTAAATGTTTTCCATGAAACTTCTCTAGAAACATCAGTTGTATGTACTGGCTTCATATTGAAATGAATTTAGTTCAATTAAATCAATAATTGAAGTAGGTTCATTACTTAGGTTAATCATTCTTTGATAAATGACTTTTGAGTGTTTGAATTTAGTATATGTATTTTTTCTCTAAATAACATGCTAGACATTGCAATAACACAAGAAATAGTTCCATCTCAACAAAATGGTGACAAAATACGCATTTCTCCATAAAACTCAACTTGCAAAGTATTTCTGATGTCGCAACTTTTTATCTCAGAGATCTCTCCTAAAGAGGTTTCAAAGAGGTTATTCCTGTCTACTAAGATAAACATGTTGTCTTCCTGTCAGATCTTTATCTTGAGCAAATCGTAAAATTTCAACTGGATCTACTATTTTCTCTAGAAATGACTCGATTATTTTCTCAACTGTGCAATCAAGGTCAACTACAGAGTTGTCCTACTTACATGAAGCTGTTATTTCGCTTCTTAAAGTGATATCTACTGCTTTGTCCAAAGTTAAAGGGAATCAACATTTTGATTATCATGCTCAATGGGAATACACTCTTCATCAATGTTGGATCCACTCTGCATTTAGCATCCTGGTAAAAGTGAATAATGATAAAGCATATTGTTTAATCTGTAAGAAAACTTCAGATAACATCACTTTTATTATTTTGTTTATCCTCAATGCTTTTCAACTTTGTACTTGTTCGACTTTATAAATATTTTGATATGAGCGTCACCGATGAGTCTTGTGTAGAAGAAACGCGCGTCTGTCATACTCAATTACAATCCTGGTACCTTTGATAACTATTTACGAATATAACATCAAATTACCATGAATGTCCTGGGGAGAACACTGGCTGCTTTCCATTTTTCTTAACTATTGTACTTTACACTTGAATAAATTCTATTTCTTTTCTCAGATTATTAACAACAAACACGATGCTTGCATCAACAATTACCACAATTAAAATTGATAATGAAAAACTGAATTATGTTGCCTTAAAGCAGAAAACGTCACCTTAAAGGCAAACACCAGTCAGTAAATTGATAAATCTTCTTACTGCCAGTAATCGTAAAGTTTTTCAACGGTGTGCATCCTAAATTTCTATTTATGTGGTTGTCATTTTATTTTGTATAATACCACCATGTAAACTTATATCATCAATAGTGTTCCCGATATGCATACTAATCAAGTAGAGACGCAACCTTAACCATGAATATCTTGCATGTCGTGTCGCTGTCTCGAAAACAAGATCAGACTTTCTTATCCTAGGACATCTTAAAATAGCCTTTAAAAGCCATCGTTGTTTGATAGTTGCGGTACAGGCGTACAACGTCATATACGTCTGATATGTGAAACGTTATTTGTTCCAAAAAAGTTGGCTAAACATGGGAAATGGGAAGAGCTGTGATCAAATGGGATTTAGTTTATATATAATTTTAAATGTTATAGAAATGAATATTTCCCAAAATGTTTCTAGTGCAGTTATACTTTTAGACTTTTAGAATTAAGAAATTTGGTTCTTATATAAATGTTGAATTCGCAATATCTTTCATTATTTTGATTATAAGAAATAAGTATTTTACCTTTAATTTTCTTGTGGATATTTTATAATACGATTTATGTTAGAGCATGTAAAATTTATTATTTTAATAATTTTGTATTCCTTGTCGCTTCCACTTGATAATGAATGGAGCTATTTGATTGACCATTGGTTAGTAGTGCGCATTGCAAGATGAGGCACTCTTAGGGTATTGCGAGTAGCCATCCCTGTTAGACTAAACCACTTTTTCCCCATAGACCTAACGTTGAAGCCGCCATCTTGGATGGAGGAGGAAATTTTTGAGAAGGGTCAAACGGTCAATTTAATGTATAATGTCTTAACTAGTCAATCAAAGCTGCATTGATATTTTAATCAAGGAAAGGTCAAGTAATTATTTAATTAGATTAGATGTGTGTCAATCTTAGGTGTCAGGCTGAGGTCATCCCATAGGGTTCTATGTAAAGTGGTCATTTATTTTACCTGGTTTTATAATTAATTATGCAATTATTATTTTTTTTTAATGATTATTTTTGCGTGTTCTTCAGGGAATTTTTGAGAAGGGTCAAACGGTCATGGCAGAACTCACTGTCACACTCAAATGAGCCACCAGGAAAGTGACTACAATGGATTTTTGGTTTTTGGCTTTAGCCTTCGCTTCCTGTCTGGAAGCTGTACTCCCGAGATCTTGAAAACCAGGCCAGTGTATAAATTGTAAAATAGTAGATTAGTGTTGGGCATTTTTACATAGTAGTAGTCATCCCTGTTAGACTAAACCACTTTTCCCCCCATAGACCTAACGTTAAAGCCGCCATCTTGGAGGGAGGAGGAAATTTTTGAGAAAGGTCAAACGGTCAATTTAATGTATAATGTCTTAACTAGCCAATCAAAGCTGCATTGATATTTTAATCAAGGAAAGGTCAAGTAATTATTTAATTAGATTAGATGTGTGTCAATCTTAGGTGTCAGGCTGAGGTCATCCCATAGGGTTCTATGTATAGTGGTCATTTATTTTACCTGGTTTTATAATTAATTATGCAATTATTATTTTTTTTTAATGATTAATTTTGCGTGTTCTTCAGGGAGTTTTTGAGAAGGGTCAAACGGTCATGGCAGAACTCACTGTCACACTCAAATGAGCCACCAGGAAAATGACTACAATGGATTTTTGGTTTTTGGCTTTAGCCTTCGCTTCCTGTTTGGAAGTTGTACTCCGCAGGACTTGAAAACCAGGCCAGTGAATGAATTGTAAAATAGTAGATTAGTGTTGGACATTTTTACATACGCCATATTGAAGAACGGAATTAGTATTCATCCCTGTTAGACTAGACCACTTTTCCCCCATAGACCTAACGTTAAAGCCGCCATCTTGGATGGAGGAGGAAATTTTTGAGAAGGGTCAAACGGTCAATTTAATGTATAATGTCTTAACTAGCCAATCAAAGGTGCATTGATATTTTAATCAAGGAAAGGTCAAGTAATTAATTAATTAGATTAGATGTGTGTCAATCTTCGGTGTCAGTCTGAGGTCATCCCATAGGGTTCTATGTAAAGTGGTCATTTATTTTACCTGGTTTTATAATTAATTATGCAATTATTATTTTTTTAAATAATTATTTTTGCGTGTTCTTCAGGGAATTTTTGAGAAGGGTCAAACGGTCATGGCAGAACTCACTGTCACACTCAAATGAGCCACCAGGAAAGTGACTACAATGGATTTTTGGTTTTTGGCTTTAGACTCCGCTACCTGTCTGGAAGCTGTACTCCCCAGGACTTGAAAACCAGGCCAGTGTATAAATTCTAAAATAGTTGATTAGTGTTGGACATTTTTACATAACGCCATATTGAAATACGGTATTGGTGTATACTTCGTTTTTTATGGTCATGGTTTTCACTTTTTGTTCCATGCTTGAACTGGTGCTTAATTATAAAGGGGGAATTAGTAGAATAGAAGGTAGTTTAGATTAATTGGAAATTCGACGGTAGATTAATTAACTGGCAGAAATAGAGATCTTTGTAAATTTTGATTATTTGAAGTAGATTTAGTTTTTTGTGTTTTTAAGATATATGCAATCAAGAATTAGGACAATTCTGAGTTGTAGCTCCGGGTAACGGACATTGAGAAAAACATTTTTTTTTAGTTGTCCAAGGCAAATAGTTCAGTAATCATTTTTTATATGCCATGTTTTTAGGAAAAGGATTGATTGATTGATTGTTGGTTGCTTAACGTCCAGTGGCAAATATTTCATGCATATTCAGGACGAGAACAAGTTCACAATAAATACAATAGGTAGGTTGTTGTAATAGAGGCCATCTAGGATGATGGTCTGGGAAATTTGGACTGCCACTGGAAAATGAGGGTATATTGGATAGGGACAGAAATTTTGCCTTGCAACAGGCCACCTACGGACCCCTCAAAGAGTTGTTGCAAGGGTTCTTAACGTGCAAAGAGCGTGGCACTCTCTTTACACGAGGCATCGGATTTAACGTCCCCAATCTGACCGGACGTGACTGCGAACTTGATACATCCCGCACAGCCAAACGGACGCCCCACTTGGGCAAGCGTTTTACTGTCGGTCGGAAAAAAACCACATGCCCATATTTATATACCCCAGTCACCCTTGGGTCATCCACTCCAATATCAAAAGAAGGAAGGGCTTTAAATTAACTTGATCTCGAGTCTAATTTACTTTCCTTAATAGTTATTAGCATGTATATCATTGAACGTGCACCCCCTACAGGGAATCAACCACCAGCTCGACAGAGTATGCAAGTCACAATACAATAAGTGACAATAATAATTTGATACGTCACACAGGTAATAGAAATGTTTTGTCGTTCACAGTCATGATAAATGTTAGTTTGTTCGTGTGTTGATTATTGTAGACTATATAAAGCAATCTATGGAATTGCGAAAATAAGGTCCACATTGGTCAATTATTATGTATATATATATATAGATATATGTTATTAATATCAACTTAATTTTTTTTTTAAATATTTATCATGTATTATGTTTCTTGTCACTTGTGTATACAATGTACTATGTTTGCATTTTAACCCGTCAGGGTTTCATGTTTTTTGCAATAAAGTGTAATTAAAACAAAACAAGTGTCCACAAATTCAGGATGAAAAATTTTGTCCTGCTTTTTTTTTTAGTTGTAATCTCTGTCCTGCCTTTTTATTTTTTTCTCTATTCGGTCCTGCCTTTTTTTTACTAGTTATCCTGACTTTTTTTTACACAAATTGTCATCCTGCCTTTTTTTTTTACCAAGTTGCTCATCCTGCCTTTTTTTTTACTCAAAACTCCTGTCCTGCCTATTTTTTTCAAATTTCATCCTAGCCCCCCCCCCCCCCCCCATAAAAATCAAATGGTAGCTCCCTAAATATTTATTGATAAAATTAACCCCCATTTCATGAATGAACATTTTTCGGTGCACTTATATAGTGGTGGATCATACACACTAGATTTTGGATTTACATCATGTAAAATCTTTGACTTTCTCAGCACGACGAGGTGCAGTCTCCTTTAAAAGCCCGTAGGCCCTGAAGAAGTTCTATGGTATCGGTTAACACACTGAGCAGCTTCTTTAGGGTTTGATAGTGTCCCTCACACTGGACATTATTTCAAAGTTATGAATTTATTACAATCTTTAAATACAAATGTATGTTCACTTTGACTACTCAAAATGCAACGCTTATTCAAATTCTTCGTGACAATTAACTAAAATCAATAAACTACGACATGAATGTGAAGAATCCAAAGGAAGTGAGCAAATAGTACAAGTTCAAATTTTAAGACTATCAAGTGAGCTCCAACTTGCAAATCAAACAATAAAAGGTCTACACGATGAGAGTGAAATTTTGTCTAAAAAATCTACCACTGACATCGTCACTTTTCCTTGATTTGGTTTGCAGTTCTCTGGGCCCCACCCCTGGAATTCAATTGCTTGGCAATGTCTTCCCATACCTGTTTTTTCTGTGATTGGTAATTGTGCATGTTCCTTTCCACCAGCTCCGTAAGGAAGAACTTTTCTGTCTCTGTAAAATTTGCAGCTCTTTTCCCATTTTCTGGTTTCATTTTGCAAATGTTACAGGAAGAACGAAGAGTTTTGGGACTTGTGTACTGGATAATATTGTGTCCAGTGGATAACTTACCAATCATTACCCAGGTTTTGAACAACAGAATTTAACCACTGGATAGTATTGCACTGGATAATCATTTATCCAGTGGGTAACTTTTTCCGGCCTTTTGACTGATTGATTGATTGTTGTTGCTTAACGTCCAGTGGCAAGCATTTCATGCATATTCAGGACGAGAACAAGTTCACAATAAATGCAATATGTAGGTTGGTTTAATAGAGGCCATCAGGGATGATGGTCGGGGAAATTTGGACTGCCACTGGAAAATGAGGGTGTATTGGATAAAGACTGAAATTTAGCCTTGCAACAGGCCACCTACGGACCCCTCAAAGAGTTGTTACAAGGGTTCTTAACGTGCAAAGAGCGTGGCACTCTCTGTACACGAGGCATCGGATTTAACGTCCCCCTTATGACCGGACGTGACTGCGAACTTGATACATCCCGCACAGCCAAACGGACGCCCCACTTCGGCAAGCGTTTTACTGCCGGTCGGGAGAAGACCAAGTGACCACATTTCTATTCCCTAGTCACCCTTGGTAACGTTTTCTTCTGTTGCTCAGTCCATATCGTAAACTTGTATATGTATGATGGCTTGTTTCGAAGCTGAGACATTTTTACACATGTGGTTAAATTTTCGGGGTACGAAGTGTGATTCATTCATCCGTTAATTAGCAAACCCCGAGTATCCTTTTGCGATGTGGCTCCTCATGGTAAAAAATCCCAATTTTTAACACAATAAGTGCATTGAAAATTTAAAATTTTGAACACATTTAATAGTTAAATAGTTTTACACATTCATTCTGTGTTCCCCTACTTCCTAAATTAACACAAATGGTTCAGCTCAGTCATTTATTTTATTATAGAAATGTTTCAAATATCACTACACATAGATTTTTTGTTTACACGTGACTTTTGTGTTCCTCATTTGAAGGCGCATTAGGGACATTGTCCAAGATGGCAATGTTAATATATAATCATTTTGTTGTTTACCCTTATATATAGTTATTTCCCTTAAACTTTCGAGAAACGGAAGTCGTAAAGACTTTGGACCTACACCAATCATCTTAAGTTTATGTGACCTTTAATCTGCACCCAAGGTCAAAGGTCTCAAAGTGCAAAAAAAATTACGCTGTAATTTCAAGCTTGCATATTTAGAAAACGACCAGAGTTTGCTGCATACTTACAGCGTATAAAATGTTTCTCTCGATGAGCTCTACTTTTTATACATTGAGCTCAAAAGTGTCCGACTGTCCGTTCAAAAAGTTACCACGGGATGATTCTTAAAAGTATAGTATTGTGTGCATTGATATTCAGATATCGCAGATCAAATTTATTCGTTCATTGTGTAATCATACGTTTTTTGATTGAGTTAAATCTGCCAATTGATATTTTATCGTGTGTTTTTCTATGTTGTGATGTTATGCTATTGTTTCAGAAAAAAGGGAGAAGGTTTGGATCCATTAAAACGTTTAATCCTGCTGCAAATGTTTGCACCTGTCCTAAGTCAGGAATCTGATGTACAGTAGTTGTCGTTTGTATATGTAATATATACGTTTTTCTCGTTTTGTTTATATAGATTAGACCGTTGGTTTTCCCGTTTGAATGGTTTTACACTAGTAATTTTGGGGCCCTTTATAGCTTGTTGTTCGGTGTGAGCCAAGGCTCCGTGTTGAAGGCCGTACGTTAACCTATAATTGTTTACTTTTTAAATTGTTACTTGGATGTAGAGTTGTCTCATTGGCACTCACACCACATCTTCCTAAATCTATATCTTTTAAAAGGTTACAGATGTCAACCAACTATAAAGTGAAATGATGATCAGTAATTCAAGACCGTCAGTGTCAGGTCATGATGAAATTTCACCTTGACCTTCTCAGAATACTATGACCTTGACCTTGTGATATTTGAAAGGTCAAGTGGTCCTGAGTTGATTGGTGGTAGTCTGCACGACTTCCGGTTCTCAAGTTTGGTATTGCATCATATATTTGATGATTAATTGTGACATGAATATCAATAATGTGGTCATTTTTATAAATTTCCTGTATAAAAAACTTTTTAAAAACTAAGGATTTTCTTATCCCAAGCATAGATTACCATAGCCGTATTTGGCACAATTATTTGGAATTTTGGATCCTCAATTGCTCTTCAACTTTGTACTTGTTTGAGTTTATAAATATTTATGATATGAGCGTCACTGATGAGTATTATGTAGACGAAACGCGCGTCTGGCGTACTTAATTATTATCCTGGAACCTTTGATAACTAGTGACCTTGATGAACTTTGAAATTGTCCCATTTTATTCTATAATGTTGTCCTTTAACTGTAGATCATTTAACGGATATGAAATATCTATTGTCGTTTGAGAGATAATGCAGTTTGAAATTTTGCGAGCGGCGGCATGCTTTTCTGCATCTTCGCCAGCCAAGGTTTACGATCCACTCGCGCTCTCTTCACCCTTGGTGGATTTAGCCAACATTTGTGATAACAATGTTGAGCCATCTATCGGAAGATAAAAACCACGCCATTCCGAATAAATTTTTCTTGCCCAATGGTAGCATTTTAGTCTTCAATTTGGAGGTAAAAACACGGGATCGTCAGGATTCTACAAACTCGGTAAAGCCGGAAATGAAAATATACGTCAACATTCATGCATTTATGCATGAAACATACACAAGAACTTATATGTGTTGATTAAAAACATTCAAGTTGTCATTAAATATAGTCGTATGTTTAGGGGTGTACAGACTAGTTGCTCAATAAACACGTGGTAATTGTTTACAAACACTTTCTAAATTAACGTGTGATCATGATATAGGCGCTTTTTGATTGGATGCAGCGACTTTTGACTGCAACCAATAAACATCCTTACCTTGTGTCTCCGAAATGTTGGCTCAATCCGCCAAGGGTGAAGAAAGCGCGAGTGGATCGTAACCCTCGGCTAGCGAAGATGGTATTTCTGAATCAATAACAGTTTACCACCTAAAATGTTTAAGAAATTGAAAAGGTTAACATAGTTAACTTTGACTAAATAACAAAATTATTCCATTTATCAAAACACCAAAAAATCATTTTGAAATTTTTATGTTTTGCATTGACTTTGTAAGTTTTATAACTTCTATTTATATCGTTGATATTGCATCATTTTTGTCACTTTGTCAAATGGGGTCATCTGATAAATCAAAATAAAGGGCCAAATAAACTCTACTTAAATATGAAAATTTTAATCCTCTTTTTCATCCCAGGGGGAAAGGTGGGATCATTAAGTGCAAAAATTCAAATTTCTCAGATGGCAAGGTTGCCGCATTACAAATATTTTATTGACACAAACTCAATTACAACTAGTATCTCAATTGTTTGTAAAACAATTGACAGGTCTTTCCTGTAAAAGTGATGGTTTTGTAATGTTCTTTGTACGACCTTTCGTTTGATATACAACAACCCTATCGTAAATTGAAAATTATTTTTTGCACTCAATGACCCCATCCAACCAATTTTTGGACGTCAATTTGAAACTGGAAATGTACGCTTTATGCATTGAGTGCAAAAAATAATTTTCAGTTTACGATAGGGTTGTTGTATATCAAATGAAAGGTCATGATATGTACATGATTAATGCTATAGCAAACAGTAAATTTTATCTAATGAATATGAAAGAGATATACATAATAAAACTGAAGTATTAACTAATTACAGAAAACTAAACCCGAATACATAATGCTAAGACCAACACAGAATAGACACACCCGACTGAACAGTATTTCATGCTGCTGAAAGTTCCAATTTGCTTTGTCGATTGCTCTCACAACTGACCAGTTCTTCTCGGAAAGTGATAGTAACGATGGATAATGAGTCTGACAGGCTAAGCGAATAGCATTGATCTTCTGAGTTGATATCTGTCCTTTTATAGAAGCTTTTCCTTGAAACACTTTCCTTTTTACATTTTTATACGACTTCGTCGTATATTGCTATCACGTTGGCGTCGTCGTCGTGGTCGTCCGAATACTTTTAGTTTTCGCACTCTAACTTTGATAAAAATTAATAGAAATCTATGAAATTTTAACACAAGGTTTATGACCACAAAAGAAAGGTTGGGATTGATTTTGGGAGTTTTGGTCCCAACATTTTAGGAATTAGGGGCCAAAAAGGGCCAAAGTAAGCATTTTCTTGGTTTTCGCACTATAACTTTAGTTTAAGTTAATAGAAATCTATGAAATGTTGACACAAGGTTTATGACCACAAAAGAAAGGTTGGGATTGATTTTGAGAGTTTTGGTTCAAACAGTTTAGGAATAAGGGGCCAAAAAAGGGCCCAAATAAGCATTATTCTTGGTTTTCGCACAATAACTTTAGTTTAAGTAAATAGAAATCAATGAAATTTAAACACAATGTTTATGACCACAAAAGGAAGGTTGGTATTGATTTTGGGAGTTTAGGTCCCAACAGTTTAGGAATTAGGGACCGAAAAGGGACCCAAATAAGCATTTTTCTTGGTTTTCGCACCATACCTTTAGTATTCATAAATAGAAATCTATGAAATAGATATGTTTTTGTTCATTTTTAGCTGACTATATGCGGTATGGGCTTTGCTCATTGTTGAATGCCGTACGGTGACCTATAATTGTTAATGTTTGTGTCATTTTTGTCTTTTGTGAATCGTTGTCTCATTGGCAATCATACCACATCTTCTTTTTTATATGTATTGAGAAAAAAGAACAACATTTCAATGACAAAAAGTCTTTATATGCAAGGGTATTAATACAGTAAAACATCATGTAATCAATAACAATTTTTTAACATGCAAGACTGCATCTTTTTAACATCTTAAATTTAAAAGTCAAATTTATATTAACAATTAATATCTGCATTTTACTAGTTTATAAATCTAACATTTCTAATGGCACATTTTTATAAATAAAAATAACTTTATTCAAGCAATCTGACAAGTTTTTTAATAACATTGTCCAACATTATGTGTTTTTTTAAAATTTACAGGCATAAAAAAAGGCTTCTATTCCTTGATTTATTTGTCGCCAGAAATTCTAATGAATTTTAGATACTGGCACCAAATTATTATTGAGTCCCCAGTATACCAGGAGCAGCTTTGTGGCATTGTTATAGATGAAGTTCATTTGCTAGAAACTTGGTATATATGATGCTATTTTAAGGACCAATCAATTAAAAGTCAAATTAAAAATCAAATTAAAGTTTGACTATGATATTTAATTTAGCACTAATGTCCCCTGGAAAATATCAATAAGGTTACAATTCCTTTATCATTCCTACTTCTCAGGGCTAACAAATATATGAAAATGTTCTTTTATCTTCTTTTCATTATTTATAACAGCAGTATCTATTATACTAGATAAGTTAACAGTACAACATCACATTAAGATTCTCTACAATGGACAATTAGTCATACTTTTTTTTTTAAAGATATGAAAACAACAAACACATCGCACTATGCTCAGATAATTAACAATAGAAACATTTGTTACAGGCCTTTTTTTATATGAAAGTGCCACTAACATTTATCTTAATTATTTAACGTTATATGTTAAAAGTCTTTAAATCTTAAACAAAAATACAATATGTCCTCTCAGATTTTCATAAACTGACAACTATAGTCATACTCTTATTGATAAAAATTAAGAAAAATAAACAAACACAATCACTACGCTCATACATTATTAGAATAGAAACAAGTCTTAGAGTTGAATCCTTTTCTATGATAATAAAATGATAAATTCTAAAATTTGTACTAGAGGATGTCAGTTAGACAAACACACACAGATTATTGTATAATTATATATATGCACATCCCAGCACTTCTGTTTCGCTGTCATTCTCTGTACTAAAAATAAAATCAAACAATGTCATTGTTTAAATAATATACTGGTATTAAAATTTTTCATATTTTTCTATTTTTGCTCCATTTATATATTATACACTATATATATATATATAAATCTAAATAGGCGATTAACGGCATAGGTAGGGATGATTTCTCGTTCAATGACAGAAGTGTTTTTTCTTGTCAGGGAATGAGGAATCACAAAATACCAGTATGTCTTTGGCAATTTATTTGGAAAAAATTGATGCAACTTACCATTATGGAAAAGGAAAAACTACAATCAATCCTTTCTTAAGGATTCCTTATTTGCTACACCAATCGAGGGAGACGTCCTTACATTGGTAGCATATAACTAGCACATGTCTTGTTACCGGTTTCTAAATATACTTTTTTTATATACATGTATATAAGTATATCACAGACGACACAAAGGTGAACAACCATATAAATTTTCTGAACAATTTTATGACACCTATCAATTAATAATGTACATTTCATTAGGGACTATCAATTGCTCTTTATTTATTTTTTTCATTTTCATAGTACATGTACCTTCTGATATGTGTTTTTTTTTGGGGTTTTTTTTTTTTGTCTCTCAACATATATATATTTTCTAGTAATTCAGCAACCATGTTCGTCAAAGTTTCATAAGATTACTCGCCAAAACGTAATACTAAAAATAAATTAAAGACTGAAAAAGTATAATTATATACATAATATCTTAAATTATGTTATATGAATTTAAGGCGCAATTACTACATAAGTAAGCCGCCTTCCAAAACCAATAACAACAACAAGTGCTTCATGTGCTTTGTAATTTATTGCATGTCTATGTGTTGTATTGCTATAAATGTCTTGTATGGTTAAAAGCTCATTAGAGCTTATGTTGTCTCCATATCTTGCAGACTTGAAATAAAGCTTATTTATTATTACCACATTATAGTTTATCAAGGATTTGTACAAATATGTGAGTCTATATGGCAGTTCTTTAAAGTGTATCTGTAAAAACTATTATAAATTTTCCTTATAATTCTCTATTCTGTTTCAGCACCCTATATTTACTGTGCTTCTTTTTTAGCTCACCTGACCTGAAAGGTCAAGTGAGCTTTTCTCATCACTTGGCGTCCGTCGTCCGTAAACTTTTACAAAAATCTTCTCTGAAACTACTTGGCCAAATTTTACCAAACTAAGCCACAATCCTCCTTGGGGTATCTAGTTTAAAAAATGTGTGGCGTGACCTGTCAAACCTACAAAGATGGCCGCCATGGCTAAAAATAGAACATAGGGGTAAAATGCAGTTTTTGGCTTATAACTCAAAAACCAAAGCATTTAGAGCAAATCTGACAAGGGGTAAAATTGTTAATCGGGTCAAGATCTATCTGCCCTGAAATTTTCAGACGAATCGGACAACCTGTTGTTGGGTTGCTGCCTGTGAAATGGTTATTTTAAGGAAATTTTGCAGTTTTTGGTTATTATCTTGAATACTATTATAGATAGAGATAAACTGTAAACAGCAATAATGTTCAGCAAAGTAAGATCTACAAATAAGTCAGCATGATCAAAATTGTTAGAGGACCCCTTAAGGAGTTATTGCCCTTTATAGTCAATATTGAACAACTTTTCGTCATTTTTGTAACTTGTATAAAAATCATTTCTAAAACTACTTGGCCAAATTTAACCAAACTTGGCCACAATCATAATACTAGGGTATCTTTTTTTTTAAAAAGTGTCTAATGACCCCGCCTACCAACGAAGATGGCCAACATCTGTAAACACATTAACAGGTGAGCGACACAGGCTCTTGAGAGCCTCTAGTTTGTTTTTTTTTTATCTTTTTTTCTATATTATTTATTTTTTTCATATCATGACCTTCATGTCTTGCCCAATATATCATTCCCTTTTCTGTAAACCCCCTTCCAGATCATTTTGTAAATACAAATACTTGAGTCATTCTAATGAAACTAAGATATAAGCTTACAATGATATTTTATTATTATTTCTTGGAGTTGTGAATGCTCCCTTGACAGCAGATGTAAAAATTGGCAATCTAGCTTCAATTTCTTTTATTGCAGGCATCCAACTAAACTCCTCTAAAGAATTTAATGACAGTTTCTTTGAGAGAAAGCGGTCTTTCTTCTTGACATGCTTTAATTTATTTGATATTGTTTGTCTCATAACTTTAGCAAGAGCTCCTCTAGCTGCCTTGCTTTTCTTTAGCAAAATGTTGAAACAAGTCAAATATTTAGAGTCTTTTAGATTTGCTACTGCTCTGTCGATGAACCCTTTCGATGTCACTTTTTTTTACAGGTGATTGCAATATACTGACTCTCTTTCTTACAGGAGAAGCAAATAAAGGTCGAGAAAACGGTGAAATGCTTTCAACTGTTTTCGAAGGTGTTGAAAAAGACTGTTTTCTCTTGCCCAAGTAGGAGCGATCACACTTTGACCTTTCAAACTCATCAAATGTTTTTTTTTTGTACTATCTTTGAGGCCATCAATTTTGACACACAGAGAAGCACATGAGTCACATATATATAGGTTTTTTGTAGGTGTAACTGGTGAACCTACGCTTGTTTCAAGGATTTTGCGAACAGAAACTGCTGGGAACTTTGTATTACTGTCCACAGATTTTCTTTTATATCCTTTGTTTTTTTTCTCAAAATGTTTGCCACAATTTATGCAATTTTCCTCCATTTTTACATAGACAATACTTTTTCTAAGTGACCATATTTGTTAAATTCTTCTCATACTAATATGCACAGTATTCCATTATTTTTATTTTATTTGTATATCTATATATATATAATATTTATTGTATTGATGATACATAGGAAAATAAAGTTGAATGAAAGTTTTTTCATTTAGAAGGAAATATTGGAAATAACCTGATTACTGACCATTACCTCAATTTTAATAAGTCATTTGTTGTCCAAAAAGCCGAAAAAATAGCGATTGTTCCGTGAAATTCGCGGTCGCGAAAACGTAAACAAACTTACATGTGTTTTTCGTTTAGAGTTATCTGTTCTTGAATATTTTATAAGTCACGTGACTTTTACACGAGAATAACGCAGATTCAAAATGGCAGTACAAAATAGGCGGAGAATTACACAAAAGGAAATAATCAGATAATAGTGTCAAGGAAATGAATATTCAAACATAAATAGGTACGTCATATCCTAGAAAAATATCTAACGAAACGAACTATATATATTGATAAGCTTTGCATTGATTATAAACAAAAACATTTTGGGAACTAAGTGCGACCTGAACCTGGGTCGCGATTCCGAACGTTTTGAAATATGAAAAATCCGTAGCTCTATGGTCCGCAAATAGTCAAAAAATAACATAAAGACCTATGAGCTACGGTTCCGCAGCTAAAATTCAGCAATAGCAAGAAATCTTCAATTGCACAGTATTGTGCAATAGCAAGAAATCTTCAATTGCACAGTATTGTGCAATAGCAAATATTTTCAATT
Source organism: Mytilus edulis (assembly GCF_963676685.1). Lineage (NCBI taxonomy): Eukaryota > Metazoa > Mollusca > Bivalvia > Mytilida > Mytilidae > Mytilus > Mytilus edulis. Next base: position 35,782,325 of record NC_092354.1, read on the forward strand.
GCAAAGTATTGCACAATAGCAAGAAATATCTAATTGCACAATATTGTGCAATAGCAAGAAATTCCAATTGGATTTCAATTGAAGTTATCTTTCTTTGTCCAGAATAGTAGTTGAATCAACTTAAATCATTGTTTTATACAATATACAATGAATATTCACTTTTACTACCAACTGATAGATTAAAACAATCTTTATTATTCAGTCATTGTCAGTGATAACAAGCACTTTTTTTACATTTTAATATTTTATGATGTTTTTAATTTTTTTCATTTCAGATTTCATAAATAAAAAGAAAATTTCTTCAAACATTATTTTGAGAGGATTTATATTCAACAGCATAGTGAATTGCTCAAAGGCAAAATTTTTTTTAGGTTCATTAGACCACATGCATTCTGTGTCAGAAACCTATGCTGTGTCAACTATTTAATCACAATCCAAATTTAGAGCTGAATCCAGCTTGAATGTTGTGTCCATACTTGCCCTAACCGTTCAGGGTTCAACCTCTGCGGTCGTATAAAGCTGCGCCCTGCGGAGCATCGGGTTGTTCATTACATCTTCTGTGGAGAAAATATTCCTGAAGAGGTTGACGGCAAATCGTCTACAAGAATCGCCTGCAGATATATTGGCATCTTGCAGATGGTTGTCAGGGATCTGGTTGTATGGCGATATCGTAGGTGCTGGTTGAAACAAGTGCAAATTGGTGTTAACAGAAGTTTTGTTTTGTAAAATTGTTGTCGAACGCAAAGATAAAAACTGTGGGTAAATCACTGGTGTTCTAATGTTGAGAGAAATTGGCGCAATAAGTTCTTTATCTGGAATGTTGCTCGGGAATCTAGCAGTTCAGTTCAGCTAAGATGTCTCTGGCTGGTGATGTTGACAATTTGTTGCTACTGTTTGTTGTTAGTTTATTTTGAAGATTAAGAAGAGTCATGCTGTTTGTTTCAGCCTAAATTATGTCCTGGAGAGGTATTTTTCTGCCATATATTTGTTTGTTCAATTCTGTTAATTGGCCTTCCTTGTTAATGGTGCTGAATTTGAACTTTTTTTTATTGCTACATGTATTCCAATATTATTAATGCCTTTGCCTTTTTGGCTCCTAAAAATAACTTTAATTGTTTTGATGGTCTTGGGGTTGCTAAAGAAATTCTGGACTTCAACAATCTATATTTAGCTCTCCGAACTCTTTTCAGGTAGTCTCTACCACTGATTCTGCTTTGTTTGTTGAAATGATTCCACAGGAAGGGCCTGGCAATACAGTGAACCCAGCCATCAATGAGCTTAGGACTCTTATGGAGATGAAGCACAACTTGAACACTGAAGAAGGGCTGACGTTAGCCAAGGGTTCAAATGACTAGATTTTTAACGTGGTCTTGTTTCCAGTTTATAATTTCAAATTTGCCAAGCCATAAGCCTTCTGTTTTGTTTCTATTCAGTTTGAGTCCAGAAAGGCTTCCAAAAGTTTCAATGATATTAAGGGCAATACTTATATCTTTGCGTGTATTTAAAAACAATTGAGTATCATCTGCCAGTTGACATATTTTTAGTGAGCAAGATTTTCCATCTTATTTGATTTCAAATCCTTTTAATTCCTTATTTTCTCTTAATTTAATTGCCATTATTTCAACACACCATCCTTGTCTTATTCCACGAAATGTATTGAAGGGGGCAGAAACCCATCCATTATTTAAAATACATCCTTTTATGTCTATATACATAGTTTCAACCCATTTACTGAATTCTTTTATTAAACCAAATTTTGTTAAAGATTCAAACGTAAAGCACCACTCGAGTGAGTCGAAAGCTTTAGTAAAGTCTTAAAATAAAATTGCACCATCTACATTAAATTTTTCAGAATAATCAATAATATCTTGGATTTGTCTTGCTGTCTTATGTTAAAACCTATGTATCTGTTTTTTTATGTAACCTTTTTGATCAGAGTGAAAATTTTTTGGTAGTACGCTAGTAATTTAACATCATAGTTTAAGGGAGAGGGGATCATTTTTTTAAACAAAAGAGATATGGCTCCAATTTTTTGGGAGTTTGTTAATTCTTTTTTATAGCAATAGTTGCAAATTTGTCAAGAAGAACTTAACTTACATTGCCCCAGTAATTGGGCATCTTCATATTATGGAATCGACATTTATCACCAAACAGTACAAATTATTGAGAGGAATTCTTAATTGAAAATTATGCTTGCAACTTTCCTGTTTAAGAAACGTGTCATGCTTCAAATTTGTTTCAAGTCTCTTAACATTAAGATTGATTAAAAAAAAGAAGCACTACTTGAGTTCGTAAAGAACAAACTGAAAAAAAAACAGTTTACAATTTGGATTTGTATTCTATATTCCTTCACTTTTACAATTCGGTTCAATATAGAATGTATTAAATAAGGAGATGTGGTTGATTGCACATGATAAAAAAATTCAGCCACCGATATGAAAAATGGGAAACAGTTCAAACCAGAAATTTACGGACTATTAAAAAAAACAATTTATGAAAAACAAATATGACATAAACCAACGACAACCACTGCAGTACAGATTTCTGACTTGCGACATGCAAATAAGGTATATGGGTGATTAAAACCAGTTTATGAGTGCTCTACCGTCCTCTGACCTGGGACAGTTATTCAACAGTACAATATAAAACAAACTAAAACTTAGTTGCCTTGATTAAACTCAAAAAACGTACTCGCAGTCACTGAAAACTATCTCAAAGCCGGTTACAATTTTATTAATAGTCCATGCGTTTTCTCCAAGTCTTGAGTTTGCAAATATATTTTTTTTAATATTTAACACTTTACAACCCTATATTACATACTGAGAATTCAAAATTACACACTGAGATTTTAAAAAGATACACGGAGATGAAATCAATCGAAAAAAGACACACATAGAATTGCAAATAGATGTAAATATATTCTGAGGCGAATGCTTCTTTTATAGGTTTCGTTTATATAAGTATAGACAGAACAACCTACTCAAACCTGGACCTAAAAATGTTTACTCCACTTTCTTTTTTTGATGAGATTATCCAGAGGCAGAGATGCAAACTGGTGATTTAAGAATAAATCTGGTCTTTCTTTTGATTGTCGGCGGTATTTATGCACAAAAAAAGATCCACGAAAATCGACTGTTTTTAGGTACCATACTATAGCTTAAAAGTTTACATACACATTAACATTGAATTTAATAATATATGTAAAAATACATACTTTTAAAGCCCACAGTAATAGGTGTAAACAATTAAAATTTACTTATTTCGCCTTTCTTACATTATTCTCTAACAAAGAACTTTTTTTTTAAATTTCAACTGTGTTTCCGCCTACAGAGGAGTTTTGCAGCTCAATGAAATGGGCCTATTCCTATTGTTACAGTAGTAGATACAATAGGCATTAAATGTCACTGCATTTTTGTTCTCTCTTTTAACAGTTTGTTCAAGTGGTTTTTTTTTAGAATTTTGATAAAAATGTTCACTTTTTGGTTATATTTTGTGAGAGAAAAAAGGTATTTTTCTTGCTTTTTTAGTCAGGACATACACATTTTTTTTTCTATACGTTGAATCAATTTTTTTTATTAAACATTTAACGCCATATTAAATACTTACGAGTTTTGTCCCCTAGGTGACAGATTCAGTATGCTAATTATATGAGCGCAAAAAAGTGCACACAAATTTCAGTGGGTGACTACAAAATTCAGTGCGAATTTTTCAGTTATTTCATCTCGTTTGTAATTTTCAGTTATCAGTGTGTAATTTTCAATTTGCATTGTGTAATTTTCAGTCTTTTTAATCTCAGTAAATTGAAACAACCACAGCTTTATTTAAAAATTAAACCATTTTCTCAGTATTATTTTTTCAGTTAATTTTTCTTTTTTTTAATATTCATTCAGATTTGACCTTTATTGGTAATTTTTAAAACATTCTACAGTAAATTTGACATTTTTTTTGGATAATTGTATATGATGTTACCTAAAATTAGTCATTTGATCAAAATAGTTTTCTAATATCTATTGACGAATGTTTTAGAAATAAAATTGAAACAAGCAGAGTTTTTTTTTAAAAATAGCAACGTTTTCTCAGTAAAATTTTTCAGTAAATTTTACTACTTTTTTATATTCATTAAGATTTGACCTTTATTGGTAATTTTTAAAACATTCTACTTTAAATTTGACATTTTTTTGGATAATTGTATACGATGCGACTATAAATCGGTCATTTGATCAAGACAATTTTCTAATATGTATTGACAAATGTATAAGAAGTAAAATTGAAACAACCACAGCTTTATTTAAAAATTACACCATTTTCTCAGTACTATTTTTTCAGTAATTTTTCTCTGCTTTTTGATTCATTCAGATTTGACCTTTATTCAAGTTGGTAATTTTTCAACATTTTACTGTTAATTTGAAATTTTTGGGGATAATTGAATACGATGTTACTTTAAATCGGTCATTTGAACAAGACAATTTTCTACTATGTATTGACAAATGTATTAGAAGTAAAGTTGAAATAACCACAGTTTTATTTAAAAATTCAATCATTTTCTCAGTAACATTTTTTCAATAATTTTTTCTACGTATATTCACATTCATTGCCTAAATGGGGTATCAGTATTTGGCAGTACCTGATCCCTGGTGTAGACAAACTGTTACTAGTTTCTGTTCATTAAAACATATTACAGTAAATATACAAAACCTTTGGGCTACTTTAGTTAACTTTGGAACTGGGATGAAATACATTTTTTTTGTGTTATTAAAATTTGCTGTTACAAAATATCAGAAATTATTATAAATTAAGGAATGTATCTCCCTCATGCAAAGCTCTGATTCCTTTCACGGATTTGGCTATACTTTTTGGACCTTTTGGATTATAGCTCTTCGTCTTTTAAATAAGCTTTGGATTTCAAATATTTTGGCCACGGGCATCACTGAAGAGACATGTATTGTCGAAATGCACATCTGGTGCAAGAAATTTGGTACCGTTAATGTTATTATTTAGGTGTATATTTTGATTTTTTTTTTTCATTAAGTTTGCAGACAAATTCCTAGCTAGAATTTCATTGCATGTAACTCCAGCTGAATCTAATCAGAAGCGGAAGAGTATTGCCCGCTGTCTGATGATGTTTGAAGGTAACTTTCAATAATTCTAATTACATATTAAATGTACCAGATTTTGTTTAATCTTGAATGTATTTGCTTTTTGATAAAACCAATGATTTAAACAATTATCTTTCTTATTCGTGATCTAGTTTCAGAACTGGATAATTATATAAAAATGTTACCTTAATCATTTTTACTTTTGAAATATTGATGTATGATAACTTTTATTCCACATTTAACTCTTAATAACTTATTTTTTCTAGTACAGGGGGAAAGCTATGGATTTTTTTGGAAAAAAAAGTTTTGTTTCCAGTTTTGGGAGAAAAATTAATTTGTTTAAGACCCGAAGAAAAAACATTTGTTTGTTTCACCCTCAGCTGCCACTATATGTAATGCTAAAATTGAAAGAATAAAATTGTTTTCACTTGCCGCGAAAAAAATCAATTGTTTTTCGACTAAAAAAAATTTGAGGGTAGCTAGATCTTGACTTGATAAACAGATTTGCTCTAAATGCTTCGGTTTCAGAGTAATAAGCCAAAATCTACATTTTACCTCTATGTTCTATTTTTAGCCATGGTGGCCATCTTGGTGGGTTGGATCACGCCACACAATTTTTAAACTATATACCACATTGATGATTGTGCCCAAGTATTGTTAAATTTGGCCGAGTAGTTTCAGAGCAGAAAATTTTTGTAAAAGATAACTAAAATTTACGAAAAATTGGTAAAAAAATGACTATAAAGGGCAATAACTCCTTAAGGGGTCAACTGGTCATGTTGACTTATTTAAAGATCTTACTTTGCTGATCAGTATTGCTGTTTTCAGTTTATCTCTATCTACAATCATATTCAAGATATTCAAAAAAATGCTAATTTCCTTAAAATTGCCAATTCAGGAACAGCGACCCAACTACCGATTGTCCAATTAGTCTGAAAATTTCAGTGCAGCCAGATCTTGACTTGATAAACAATTTAACCCCTTGTCACTACTAGACGAAAAAACGTCTGTCCATACCAGTAACAGTCCCAACACGGAAAGCGTTGAAACAGTCATAAATAAACTGTTTAAACGCAGAAAAAGTTGTAACAGTTAAAATATGATAGCTACAATCATTGTATAGGCATAGCTAATTTATAAGCGTAGCAACTTCCAAACATTGATCACATGTAAATAGCACGTCAGCAATCATGATTGAGGTAAAAAAATATTATCACTTGCAAGAAAAATTCATATTTTCACCGGACTTTTCCCAAACAATATACCATACATATATAAATACTAGTAGATGGACGTACTGTACAAGACCCGACAAAATAACTAGCGCCAGTGAAAGTTCAAATGTTCTTTTATTTCACATCACGGATTAGAACTTGATGTATTCTTTAGACTCCGGTCTTATTAAATACTAAAGACTGATATCGGATTCTCTTATTTGGTTTCAGTTTATCCAAAATATTTGTTCAAATTCAAATTATTTAATCCTATAAATGCATGTACAATTATGACATATTATTCAATCAGTAAAGAAAACGAACAATGTAACTAGATGTACAGACAATATTTTGGGACCCTTTATATTTTTTTGTTCAGTGTGAGCCGAGGCTCCATATTGAAGGCCCAGGGGCGGATCCAGCCATTTTAAAAAGGGGGCGTTCCTAACCCAGGACAAAGGGGGGTTACAATTACTTGTACCCATTCAAATGCCTTGATCGTTAAAAAAAGAGGGGGTTCACCCCCCCCCCCCCCCCCCCCCCCATCCATGGATCCGCGCCCGAGACCGTTTATTGACCTATACTGGTTCAGTGCATTATACATGTATGACTTGTTATGCTTATTGTGTTGGAAACCAATTGGAAACATCTTGGGATATATATTCAGAAGGCATTTATTCAAAAGCAGATATAATGGATTTGTAGAAAAAACACGAATAAGGGCACAATTTGTTCATCATATTTGCTAACTTTAAACAAATCTTCTCCTCTAAAACTACTACTCAACCAACCTTCAACTGAATGATCAGTAGGGTGTATAAAATAAAGTTTGTTTTATTTTTTATTTCGTCTAAAAACATGGCCGTCAGCTATAATTCCCCTGAATTGTATTGATGATTTTTAAAGAAATTTTGCAGTTTTTGGTTATTATCTTGAATATTAACCATTCAAGATAATAACCAAAAATTTTAATCGCATAAAAAGGGGGCTTGTTTACAAGTTTAGGATGGTAAGGTCAGAAGCTATATATGACTCACCAAGTTGGACCTTTAATATTTTTACTGTCAAAATTAAAGAAGAGTATCGACAAGGTAATAAAAAAAAAATGGTATATGAGGTTGGTAAAAAGTATTTGCATTTATGGCCTTTTTATTTCATGTGTTTGCGTGTTTTGGCGTTTTATTTCTAGTATTTGGTTTGAGATGCATTAATGACAACTGTCATTTACTTTAGTTTTCACCAGTTCTTATGCTTTTGATATATACTTTAAAGTAATATCATTATGAAGTTATTAATAGTTAATGTGTTGAACAGAATTAAACCTGACAATGTTACAACTTTTGATTTTGTAGATGTCATCATGAAGACCTAGGTGGAATCACGGAACAGCAATTCAAGTGTCTGACAAAACTACAAACTTCCTAAAATTGGCTCCAAAAAGACAAGGTTTGAGAAACAAGAAGTTGAAGTTTCACTATTAATAAATAAATTCGTTCTAATTGTATCGTATTGAATATATCTGTACCATCAGTGGTTAAACATTAGAATACATGGGGTCGAAAGTGTCCGAACAGCAAACTTTGTTTATATTTTGATCATTTAGATATTTCAAATAGACATTGAGCAAAATTTGTGTATTAAGGATTGTGTGCTTTCGAAATAAATATTTCTCTTGGATGATAATTTGTGTTGTTATATGCATATTGCTTATGTTTAAAAGAACATATGTGTTATTCAGTTGATTAGTTGTCATCAGCACTATGGTCATTGATTGAATGGACCATGGACCAAAATAAGACGGAAATAACACATTAAATATATGTTAGTTCACATGATTATCATCATTAAATTTAGTATTATCAGTGATTGAATGGACCAAAGTAAGACGGAAATACCATACTATATATATGTTAGTTCACATGAGTATCATCATTGATTGAATGGACTAAAGTAAGACGGAAATACCATACTATATATATGTTAGTTCACATGAGTATCATCATTGATTGAATGGACCAAAGTAAGACGGAAATACCATACTATATATATGTTAGTTCACATGAGTATCATCATTGATTGAATGGACCAAAGTAAGACGGAATTACCATACTATATATATGTTAGTTTACATGAGTATCATCATTGAAAGAATGGACCAAAGTAAGACAGAAATACCACACACTATATATATGTTAGTTCACATGAGTATCATCATTGATTGAATGGACCAAAGTAAGACGGAAATACCATACTATATATATGTTAGTTCACATGAGTATCATCATTGATTGAATGGACCAAAGTAAGACGGAAATACCACACTATGTATATGTTTGTTCACATGAGTATCATCATTGATTGAATGGACCAAAGTAAGACGGAAATACCACACTATGTATATGTTAGTTCACATGAGTATCATCTTTGATTGAATGGACCAAAGTAAGACGGAAATACCATACTATATATGTGTTAGTTCACACGAGTATCATCATTGATTGAATGGACCAAAGTATCTGTCAATGTCCAAACAATTATCATTGAAAGACTAAATATTGTTTTTTTTTTATAATGTCTCAAATCAATTTTATATATAGCCAATACAAATTTAAAACAGAATTTTAACTTATTTTTCCTTGATTTGCACACCCCTGGCTCCTCTTATATGGAAAAATGTGTTATCTTGGTTGCTGGAATGTATTAATTATTTTTCTATTCTTGCATTATGTTGTTAAGAATAGTTATGTATGTACATTTTAGAAGCAATTGTGCATGGTGTTGGGATATGTTTTTTTTTTGTTATTATATGCAGTACCAACATGGAAGTGCCCTAACTATTCATGTTCTGATAATCATATTGTGGATGTTAAAAGAAAAGTTACCAGAGACACTTTATATGCAAATGGATAATTGTGGTAGAGAGAATAAGAATCGGTCAGATCATAACTTGTTTTGTTCTTGTATATCTAACACAATATATCAGTTTATACATGTTTTTTAAGTTTTACGTTAATTGTCAATTTCAATTCGTGTTTAAAGTACAAAAATCGCACGTTATGCCCTATTTAAAAATAAACTGGTCAAATGTTGTTATGAATTCAAAATTGGACTAAGGGAGCGAACTCCAACTTATCCAATCAAACACAATTATTTCAAGGTTGAGGCATTTTAAAAATTAAATTTAAGATTAAATTCAATTTAAAAAAACAACATTTTTTTAGAGTGAAAATATATGAATAAACATTAAATTCCTATAAATTATTGATTTTTATGAAAGTTTTTTTTTCAGCGGGACTACCCCACTTTTACTTTTGCCTTGAAAATGGCAGACGACACACTCAGATGAGGAATTTCAGCCTTTCGAAGTAATGAGTGTGCAAGTTATTATTTATTTCCACATGAACATGATGCTATCAAAATTAAGTGTTGTGTTAAGGACTAGTCACATTAATAACGAGTGTTGGGATTGCAACAGGAGGCTCTTATCGGCATTTTAGCTTTGGCGAATCTATGACAGGTCAAGTTATTTTGCATAGAGTCGGCATATATGAAGATCGTTTGTACAGGGATGTTACAGTGTGTCCACATCATCGTTACAAACTGGGAATATACTTCAAACAAAAACAAAAGAAATACAGCAACCCATCTCATTCTGGAATGGTAAAGCATACAGAGGAATAACAGTTCAAGGAAGTCGCGATGTTTTGCAATCTTTTTGTGCCCTTCTTCCAGTAGGTACAGATAAGAAAACAAAGATTATAGATTTATAAAAAACGGGTCCGAGCGGGTACAATCTTACGTGGGGGATTCACAACAAGTAATTGTATCATTAATCACAACTTAATACGACAGTTACTATTTCATTCAAACAACAATTAATGCAGTGTACAGGAAAGCTTTAAACGAGTCATTGATCTTCGCGAATTTTCGACTAGAAAAAAGTTACTGCAGGACGCTAAACTTACTTTGAATCGTTGTGTAGACAGACATCTGCCGCGCAAATGAAAAGACAAGTATACAAATGAAAGATATTTCACAAGATGGACCAGTAGGTAGGGTGACTGGATCAGAAAGGAAAAAGAAGAGGTAGGTCTTGTCATAATATTGTATTTAATGTTAACTTGTTCTCGTCCTGAACAAGCATGAAGTATAGGCCACTGGACGTTAAGAAACCATCAATCAATTTATCTTGACTGAAAGTACATTTTGATGATCTAGAAAAAGCTGACAAAAATCAGATTAATAAAGGATTCTCAAAAAAGTTGTAAGAACTGTCAAAGATGTTTAAATAATTGAAACACCTTGATGTCATTCCATATATATTGAGATGCTTCATGTATGCTTTCAAAGAAAAGACGGATCTGTGGAACATTCAGCTAGCTTTGGAAAGAACGGTTTAACACATCTTTGGATACCACACCTTGTATGAAAATGCTGAATGATGAAAAAAATCTATTGCATTTTAAGCAATATATTTTTAAATGCATGACAAGGACTAATATCGATTATGGTAATAATTAAAATGCAAATATACCTAATAAAACACTAGTAGATCGGATAAGATTGCCAACACGATAAATCTCCACTCAGTACCTAAAGTAGTTATAAAAATAATTAAAGGTCACGTCACAGTATAATGTTATATTTTAATTGTTTTGTATATTTCAGGCCTAATATCAACTTCAAGTCGTTCCCATCAGGGTAAGTTTTATTCACATTGTTTAAAAAATCTTACATATTAACAGTTAACCACCATTGTATAATTCAGACAAAGAGATTTATCAGCATTGAATTTTCACTTGAGCCCTATACAACGTAGTGTTATGTAATAGCTCGCTCCTTAACATACTGTGAGTGGTACTTTTACTCTGACAGATATTCTTTTTCTTTACCGTACAGTGTCAGCCTCCCAGGCCATCGAAAGGAAAAGTGGTAAGTTTATCCATATGTTTTTAAACAAAAATGCACAGTATATATATTCCGTCGCTGGAAATTATTCATAAGTATGACAGTAACCAATTAAATGCCAAGGTCCCCGCTATGGACTTTTGAAGGTGAGTCCAGGGACTTGTCATTTTTGGCCATGGTGAGTACAACAGCAAAAAGAATATTTTTATTGCAATATAATGTAATATTTTATCCTCCATGGCCTAACAGAGCAATGAAATGACATTAAATCAGATTAATTTTTAAACTTTTGCTATAAATATATATTTTAATTTAACTGTGTTCAGTTTATACAAAATTTTACAATCTTGATGCATCTGTGGACTCACCAGTTTTGAAAATAGTGAGCCCAGACATATTTTGATGAGTCCAGGCCTTAGCGAGAACCCTGAAATGCCACCGCCAGTTAAGATGAAACTACACCAGGGCATTAAGTCATTACTTAACTGCAATTGAATGTTACTTGTTTAATACAGCTTTAGACTAACACATGTATACAATGATGTTTAGTTTACAATGGAGAGCGAAGAGAGAGAGAGCGAGCTAAAACATAGTTAACAGTTCCGGACAATAGAGCCTATTATGGCGTTACCAGTTTTTCTTTTCTTTCCTCATATATTAAATTAAAGTTACTTTTAAATATAAGACTTTGCATAATTGTTACAAGAACAAACATATTAATTGTTGAAAAAAACACACTTTCATAGGGTAGACTGCCATCAAGTGTTATCGTGGATTATTCTGCCCCACTTATACATAATAATAATCAAACAAATAATAGTTCAAATTTGCTATTCCAACGCAAATTGGTTTTGTGCTTATGGTCCACACTAGTTATATTAGTACACAATGATTTGTCTCTCACTGAGATAGAAAATAATTGTCTTGAAGAAATTTAGGAGGATGGCATTTCCGTGTGGATCGTCGAATTACATCGGTGTTTACTTGATCATCAGGGTCGTGTTGTAATTCATTTTCGCCTATTGGTAAGCTTAAGTCACTTGGTTCGTTTTCGAAAAGTTCCGGTTCTAACTCCTGTGAATGAGGAATGGATATTACATTCGGAATGTCAGTAGGTTTAGGCGGGCTTTGTGTTTTTACTGTATTATCGTCCTCGTCTGAAGATGTAGAATTGTCGTGACTATAAGTATCCTGTTGGCGTAAAGTGTTTAATAGTGACGGGACTTTATAACAATCACTCCTTTTTACACGGTATGATGTATTGCGTAACTGAGAACCAACAAATTTTCTTATGTTGCACCAAGAATTGTCTGTAGAAACAACTAGGTATCGGTCACGAGCACAAGTTTTGTTTCGGTCGTTATATAAGTAAACTAGATCACCAACTTCTAAATGCGGAGTTTCGGGTAGGGCTCCAGAGGGAGCTTTAGGAATTTCGCTGTAACTGTGGTTCGACTTTCGTAACTCATGTTGACGCTGAATAAGATTCTGATCTGTCAAAGGTATTTGGTTGTTTGAGAATTGATCACGTTGAGTCCACATTTCTCTTGCGGATAACCCACGGTTACGAATGCGAGAATTTAAACGGGCAATAGCCAGAGTGAGTGACAGGGGTGATATACATCGTGTATTCGGGTCTTGTCGCAAAATTTCGTCTTCTAACTCTTGAATTGCCTTGTCGGCTACAGGGTTTTTGTTTTTGTTTTTGAAACGACCAACTTCTATGGTAATTCTATGTCGGCGCAAAAGTTCATCGTTGACCAGGGCTTGGAATCCTGGTGCAGGGTCGGTACGAACAACGGCAAATGGTCCATCGAGTGGACATAGTTCAACACAAAGACACAATAAAGACTCACGTAAAGTTTCTTGGCGCTCGTCTGTGATCAAGCGAGCGGCTGTGTATGACGTAACATATTCACGCACAACTAGGATAAGCTGTCGTTCACGCTTCATCACATCTGCAGCAAATGCAGACCCTATTGTCTCTGGTGGGTCACCTGTAGATTGTACATTTAACTTGTGAGGAATTTTTTGAAGAGCGGCACATTGATGACATCCATTACTGACAGTTTCAATTGCTTTATCCATATCAAGTGCGAAGAAGTAACGGTGTACGACAGATTTAAGTTGATAGGTTGAAGGATGGTCGAGTTTAATGTGTAACGATGTAAGTAGTCCGTCTAAAACCTGACGAGGAACAACAATACATTCACGTGTTGGAGCCATCGGCTCGTTTCTCTTGACAACGAGTAAACCGTCTTTAGCAATACACGCATTGTTTAGATAGCGTTTTATGTCCTTTACATTAGTAAGTTTTTTTGACGGTCGGGTCCCTTGGCGCAAGTGAGCATGTGTACGCCGTAAGTCCGAGCATTCTGTTTGGATTGATATCCAGGCGTTCCTGCTTGTAAACGGAAGTTTTTGAATCCCTTCAAGAATGTCTTTTGTTGAGATATGTCTAACAACTGAATTTTCAGTAAATTGCACAAATGTACAGATTTGACAGGCTGAATCCTCACAGTCTGGTGCATTGCGACTTGCAAAATCGGACGGAAGTATAGCAGCTCCTGCTACATGTCTTACTGTTACTTGATATCTACAGGCTGTTGAAAGAAATGTCGAAACACGTGGGCTTGCTGAAAATTCTCCCCTACACAGCTTCTCGAATGCCTGAACACAGGGTTTACTATCGGTCAATATGCACGTGTTATGTTTTGATTGTATGATATACGGACTAAAGTGCTTAATAGCTGAGGCAATAGACAGTGCTTCGATTTCACAAGGCAGCCACGTTAATTGGCGTTTTCGCAGTTTTGCACTAAAAAATCCGGAAACATGTATTTTATCATCACGTGTTATGTAAAGGGTAGCGCCTAAGCCATGTTTTTTCACAGAACCATCGGTAACTATCCATAGTTGATCATTTGGTTGAGGTAAAAATATTGAACGATTTGTTGAAAGAGCTTTCTGTGCCTGCGAGAATATATCAGTAAGTTCGTCCGACCATTTTATAGTTTCTTTAGATTCTCGACCGGCTACCATATCATCAAGTTTACCTAGTAATGAAGCGCAATCTGGTATTACTCGTGCGAGTACTTTATACGCTCCAATAAAAGACCGTAAACCACATACTTTGTCTGGTTGTGGACAAACTGATAATGTAGAAATACGATGCGGGTTGGCTTTGATAGTTCCTAATTGCCAAATCCATCCAAGAATAGTTGTAGTTTTGGGTGCGATAATCGTTTTAGAAGCAGACAAATTTAGACTGTTCTTTTGCAGAGCCTGTAGAACCCTTGTCCAGTTTTGTAGTAATTCGAGTTGGGTATTTCCACCGCAATAAAGATCATCAGCTATTTTAGCTACAACACCTTCTTCTACCAGATCACCTAAAACACGACACATTAGCTCCTCAAGTGCTGTTTCTGAGCCTGGCATGCCCATTGCAGAGCGCACATACACACGCACACCTTTAAAGGGGGTTACTACACCACAGTATTTCATTGAATCACTCGAAAGTGGAATTTGGTAGAACGATTTAGTAAGGTATGTTGCTATTATGTATTTCCACTGTGCTATTTGACGTAAGGTTGAATCAACATCTGGCATGAGTGACGGTTGGGGTTTGCTATATCGGCCTACGTCTGCAAATGCGGTAACTAAACGGAAACTGCCATTTGGTTTCTTAACTAAAAATGACGGGTTAACATATTCTACAGATACGCCAATATCTTCTGGGCGTTTGAAAACACCAATTGCTTCAAGTTCATCAAATTTTTGTTGAAGTTCTACTAGTTGATTACGGGAATATTGCGGCACACGGCCTTTGCGTTGCGGTGGTTGGACTGGTCCCATGTTCACTCTAGCTTGAAATGGACCGGCGGCACCATTGTATCCCTTGAAATATGGGTCGAAAACATCATCAAAGTCTTTGACCGTATCCCTGAATTTTACTTTTAACTCTTGAGATAACAAATTATCTGGGTCAATTTTTACTGATTCTGAATGATTTGTCAATCTTGGGTGATTTATTTTATCAATGTTCTCAGTTGATTCGACGGCATCACTTATACACTCTGGAACATATGTTGATCGTATTTGACAAAAGTGTTCGTTGCGTCTTAAACTATGGGGTTCCTGTGTCAAATTTGGAATACGAATTCTGCCGGCAACGCTTGTAATCAAATTTGGCGGGGGCCACACGTTTGAATCCTTTCCAGCATGCATTGATGAAACATGCGACTCTAATCTTGGTTCAATGGCGAATGTATCATCAGTTGAGCAAATATCAGATGGTAATTGCATTTCAAGAAAATCACCAGGCCAAATAGTTGTAAATTGAGCCGGAGCACGTAAAACGTGTGCCCGACGGACTGTATGATGTTCGGACGTGTTTTGAACGGAGCCATAAGTATAAACGGTATTGTTACCCAGTATTACTTGACGTTTAGCGGGACGGATAGAAATGTCATTTTTTTCCATAAAAGGAATACCAGCCAAGATGTCTACATCCAAAGTTTCGACGACTAAACCCTCAAAATGTAGTTCACGTCCATCACGTGTGAAATTAGTGTGCACTTCCCCAATGACTTTGAGGGGTGAAGATCCATCGGCCTGATGTGCAGATTGTTAGCTAGACTTTATTTCAATACCCATTCGTTTAGCTGCGGAAGCACGTAACATATTGCCGGTCGCACCACTATCAATAGTTAAACGCGTGTTATAATGTGTATGGAACACGTCAAGATACGGATACTGGCGGACTTGGACTCGGTTTACTGAATGCATAGGTTTAGAAACATTGTCGACTTCTACGTCTGACAATTCGTCATCTGAATTATCTAATATTCCGGCAATTTGTCGGGCTTTAACCATGTATTTTCGGTCGCTGTTCGGTAAGAAAGAGCACTTGCTGAGGAAGTGGCGGTCGGGTCTGCCTGTTGCTTTACACAACGGACAACTTTTAATAGAGCGTGGATAAGATAATTTGAGTTTTTCTTCATGAACAAACTTGGATTTTGCAGGAAAGTTAGAAGTAGCTGCTCGCATAACTTTTGCATCCTCAGAATTACGGAGTTCCTCAAGTAATGAGTCAAGCGCTTGCGAAACTTCCGGTTTTATTGACGACAATGTTCGCGATCTCAATTCTGTTCCATATCTTTGTTTGACCAATTTCGGTAGGTCTGTATGTATTAGTCTTAACCATGTTAGAACGACAAAGTTTTCAAGTGACGGTGTCATTTCTTCATCTTCCTCGATTGCGCCCCCGTGATGCGTTATTTGGGTATCGCGACGGAGCAGGTTGTCTTCCACAAAAGCCATTATTCGTTGATAAAGGTCTTCTGGACGTTCGTTCGGTTCAAAATGTATTGCTGCAAAGTCTATAAAATGAGCACCCGTTGATTGGAATCCATAATGTAAACGGATGGTTTGCCATATATTTTCAATAGAAGTAGAATTTTTTACTATTGTGTTTCTAGATATAACTGGGCAATAATTGGCTATTTGACCAAGCATTAATTCTAACATGCTGACTTTTTGTTCACGTGTACGCCTATTTGCTTCGGCTACATCTTCACCATCATTCAAAAAGCCACGGTTGGGACCAAACCTAGTTTTCTTTTGCCATTGTACGTTGTCTCCTAAGAATGGTGCAAAATGTGGGTCTAATGATAACGTGTATATTATGTTTTGTCTCCAGTTTTCAAATGAGTTTACAGTTTCAATTTTAGTAAGACACCACTGTTTAGGTGCTCTGTGAGTATTAGCCATTGTGTTAAATGCTTTTGCTTATTTATAATGCAGTTTAAGTTTCACGGTAAATATTTATTTACGGATGACCTAGACAGGTTTTAGTCAGTCCCGATGTTCGTCTCAACAATATGATGAATAATAAACCTTTCTTGTAGGCGTAAATTCGAATCACGCTGCCACCACGCCAGTTAAGATGAAACTACACCAGGGCATTAAGTCATTACTTAACTGCAATTGAATGTTACTTGTTTAATACAGCTTTAGACTAACACATGTATACAATGATGTTTAGTTTACAATGGAGAGCGAAGAGAGAGAGCGAGCTAAAACATAGTTAACAGTTCCGGACAATAGAGCCTATTATGGCGCACTTTTAATGGCTGTATTGTCAGGTTAAAAAGGAATTCATGGATAAATAACCGCTGCATTGGTGTTACATAATTGTGCAGACATATAATTAAAACAATGACAAAGAAATGACTTGTTTAATGAATAGGGTTAATAAACTGATGCACATCAACTGTTGAGTTGTTGAATGTTAAATCCGTGTCTTGTGTCCGGAATTTCTGGTTTATATGTATCGATCATACACAATCTGGTATATTTCATGTGAAGTTGAGTCACAGGCATGTGTTCAGTTTTCCCTGACAGTTTTTTAAAGCTGCACTGGCATAATTACATACAAATAAAACATAACAGATAGCAAATATTGACAGTTCCTGTACATCAGAGTTAGTTTTTGGATATAAAGATAACACGATTATGTAACTACTTAATATTGACTACTTATGCATGTGGAAATTTTTGGGTTTTATCAGTCAACGTCAAATTTACAATTGAATATCCCACAGTCACACGTAAAAATACATCAAATATTTAATAGTATTCAGTCATAGAATCCGAGCAAGAAAAAGAACATGAAATTTTTAAGTTGAAACCTTCATCCGGTACTATCTAAACAAAAATTAAAAAAACAAGTGAAACTGCGAGCTACTGCTCACTGATGATACCCCCGCCGCAAGTGGATAATATAAAAAGTGTAAAAATATGTAAGTGTTCTGTAAACAGGAAGTTGTTGAGTGATGAATCTGAAAACGCATCACACGGTATAGCTGATAATATAAATCCTGAAACCAAATTTCAGAAATCCTTGTATTGTATTTCCTGAGAAAAATGTGACGAAAATTTTCAACTTGGCTATCATGTGTAAAATCATACAAGTGTTTGGTAAACAGGAAGTTGTCAAGTGATCAATCTGAAAACGCATCACACAGTATAGCTGACTTAGATAAACCCTGAAACCAAATTTCAGAAATCCTTGTATTGTAGTTCCTGAGAAAAATATTCATGGGACGAACGGACTGACGGAGGTAAAACAGTATACCCCCCTTTTTTTTAAACGGGGGTATAAAAATATATATCATCATTACACTAACACCTCTATAACATTCTTGCTTGGAATGGATTCTTTTTATATATTTTTTAATTTAGAAACATCAATTGGGTGGACATCATGCAAAATTTGACCATACGACAACAATACAAACAACCAATTTTCAGTTGAAGCAAGTTAATACATCATTTCAAAAGAATTTCTTTTTTCCAATTCAAGATCACAGGAGAAATTAAATTTTCCTTTTATTCCAAGCAGACATAAACCTTATATGTTTACCTCTATAATTACGTGGAGTTTACAAACATTAGTGGGGCAGCGGTGGCTAAGAAAATAAAAACAAATATATACACAGCTGACAAGACAGGATTCCCAGTCTAGCTCAGTATATTGTGTTTAATAGAAGACATAATCTCTAAATCGCATAGGAGAAAGTCGCCTATGCTTTAGGGAACCAGTTACTTCTTTACCTTATTTTATTAGTCGTGATAATCTCTGAATTGATTGGTATAAAATAGATTATTTAGATAATGAAACTTTACAACTATGTTTTCTTGTATCTGAAGAAAGATGGAAGACATTGCCATTAACATGTATAATGTTCTTCTTAAAATCCATTTGAGCCCCAAATTTATCTAGTAAATCAACCCCTAATTTCCCCGACTGTGGAATATCAGCAACAACAACTTGCTGAGTAAAAAACATGTACACCGACTTTAATATCAACAGAAGTGGTACCAAGTGAAGTGATTATTTCTCCACTTACAGTTTTAAACTGCAAGTTATTTTCGGACAAAGGATATAAAACAGGGTTTCCTATTGTAATCCATTTCTAAATTTAATTAAGAGATAGTAGAACCAGTATCAACCAAAAATCTTATATTTTCTTTTTCTATCTTGGTATTCAAATATGAGGCAGCAAGCTGACTAATGTTCAGGGTGTGTTCATCAGGCAGACGGTGGCCCCACCATCTACCCATACCTGTTTTAATACCCATTTGAACAATTTCTCTTAAAATGGTTCAAGTCCCAACAATTCCAACATCTTCTCTTAGAAAAAATATCTCAAAAGGTTGTTACATTGCCTTGGGACTGACCTGTAAATCCAGTATTTTGGTTAGGATAATTAAAATAATCTTTATTTTGGTTTTGACCATTGAATTGGCCAGGAGAATTATATCTCCCTCTGGGCACCTCTTCCATAATTTCCTCTCCCTCTTCCTTTATATCTGTTACCATATCCACCCCTTTTTCCTAAGTTCGGAGTATTCCCCGCGGGTATCTGAATTGGCGCGACGATGTATATTCAGAAGACAGTATTGCCGATTACGACAGTATGGAACAAGACAAAACATGTGACGAGACGAATGAACAAGGTTCAGAATCATTCGAGAACATCACTGATTATGATGAAAAAAGACTCACTGAAAATCTAAAAGACATTGAGGAATTTTGTGAAATAAGTTCTATATGATACCTTCGCCTCATCGCTTGAATATGCAACCAGTATTAATGAACAAAATGAGGTCTGGTGTGAATCAAAATGGTCAATTGACTGTCATTTTGAAAGTGTTTGGACCAATGAATTCGGTGCATTAAAAATATTAGCATGTTTTCACAGACACATTTGACCGTTTTTGCCTGTAAAGATATTACGGATACTATAAAATCTATATTCCATGGTGCTGAACATTCCCACATTTTAAACTATAAGTATCTGATGTCTTTTGTGCAGAAATACCTGATTAAAGAAGTTTAAGAAGTTTCCTACCGTGAATCTTGCTTTGAAGTATTCCCGGATAACTTAGAACTTGTTAGATGAAGTACCGAGAATTGCACAGGGTGTCGTTTTAATCGAGATGGTCAACCAAGAAGATGTTTTATTTTTGCTGATATAAAGAACCAACTGAAAGATCTGTTGCAGTCCCCAGGTAATATCTCAAATATTTATAAACTCCTCCACATACATGCCATCGTGTTCAATCTAAGGTGCGCCATTCCAACCATTTTTGTCATCCTGGCACAATATATATTGTCATCTTGGTCGAATCTGGTGCACTGAATAATTTTACAAATGTTTAAATCGAGGTAAAACACTCTTTTTTTCCAACTTTAAATATTTTATTTCACTACTGGTTGTGAACAATGTCCCTTAGCGCTACAACAAGGACTTAATTAGCAAAATATATGTTATATTTATATCTTGTTTTAGTTGCATTTTACAAAGTATTCATACGAGCACACAATACATATATATTTTTTTAGTCATCTATATTCATGTATTTAAACAATCTTATACGAAAGTACATTTAATAAAAAGAAGAAAACCAGATAACCAGATTTTTGCCCGTCATTTGTTTTAATTATACAAAGGTAGTTTAACCGAAAGTAGAATGATCAAGCATGGGTGACCTCTTGGCTTGACAAAAAAAAATCATGAAATGGTGAGTAGTTTATTACAGTTGTCCAGTCGCTTATCAAATGTTTAAAATTTTAAACTTATAATAATCGAATATTTCAGGTAAGTAAGAATGAAGTATATTGCCCCCTGATCTTGATTGAATTCTAAATTACTAATTGATTGATTTTTTTGTTATTTAAACACTTTAGTATTTATATAAGGTACAATTCTCATAAAATAGAAATATAATCAAAGTTTTGATATTTTTCAATGAAATTTTCTCAAAAAAAGGCGATCTGGATGATATAACATTTGTGTTTCAGTTTCATTTTTTAGAACTGACGACATGTTCAAAAATTTATTTCTCTTTTCTGATAAATAAAAACATTCATAAATCACAAAAAAAATCATTGTTATGACATCGTTAAGTGTATAATATTCAATATCTTCAATTGTATATT
The DNA here is from genome assembly GCF_963676685.1 of Mytilus edulis. Taxonomy (NCBI): domain Eukaryota; kingdom Metazoa; phylum Mollusca; class Bivalvia; order Mytilida; family Mytilidae; genus Mytilus; species Mytilus edulis. The sequence goes on from NC_092354.1 coordinate 35,803,552, forward strand.
CAAGTAAAAGATTTTTAAGACAGAAGACATGTTGGTCTATGTTAAAATACATAAATATGTCATGGATTATTGACCAATAATTTATTACCCATTTACATTCAAAGAAAAAATGACTATAGTTATCACATTTGGAACAAATTTGGATTATCAGATATTTTCCAACGATGCCAATTATGATTAATTGCTGTAGTATTATGCAGTAATTTCCATCTAAACATTTTCATTCTATTATTTTTTTTAAAATAGAATGTAAAAGTAAGAGTAAAGAAGCAGATGTGAACACATGTGATTCTGAAGTCGCAGTTAAGACCACTCATCAAAGTAAAGAAGCAGATGTGAACACATGTGATGCTAAAGTAGCAGTTAAGACCACTCATAAAAGTAAAGAAGCAGATGTGAACACATGTGATGCTGAAGTAGCAGTTAAGAACATTCATAAGAGTAAAGAAGCAGATGTGAACACACGTGATGCTGAAGTAGAAGTTTAAGAACATTCGTAAGAGAAAAGAAGCAGATGTGAACACATGTGATGCTGAAGTAACAGTCAAGAACAATAAGAAGAGTAAGGAAGCAGTAATAAAGTACAGACTAAAGCTCCTGAAGTGACTGTAGTGAGTTGTCCCCTTTTTGGAACTCTTCAGTTATAAGAGAGAAAAGATCTACACAAATGTCAACAACTAAATCATTTTTTTAATTACCCATTAGTAGTGAAGGTACTTTCTTTAGGAAATTTGCATCCATCAATTGTAATCCGACAATACCATTAAATTTGAACAGTTTCAATCAACAGACTAAAATACAACTTTTTGTAGACCTAGGGCTTATACATTGTGACTCCAATCCTCATGATGATATTGGTAAAACTGTTGTGAACCTTCTGCTGTTTTCTGCTCTATGATTCCATTCGCAATTTTATATTCAGTTTGATTTACATATATATTTCTTATTATTCAGATAAACACGATAACGTTAATCAACTGTTAATACGTTCCATGTTTTTTTATGTGTTGTGTTGTTTGTGTTAAACTTTAACGGATTTTTACGCCGATAAACAATAATTCTAGTGTATATGTATAACGAGATTTACATTTACGAGATTATTAGTGATAGGCAGACATCAATGAATATGTTAGTCATGTAGTGGTAAGTTATACTGTTAAAGAAATATCACATGACTAACTTATTAAAATAAAGTTAAGCACACAGAGACAAGAAATGTAAAGCCCTCATTGTTACAATATGTGGCAATAGGTCTTAAAAGAATAATATTCGATGTGTTTACTTCCATTAGGACACAATTGTGATGAATGGAATGATAGTGTTGTGAGCATATGCATAGTTAACCCTTAAAATGTGCATCATTTTAAATTTGATTTATTCTCTATTAAATATTAATGTAACAAAACCTCTTATAAAAAAATGAATATGATTTGTATTTTGAAAGGGTTGATCAGTTTTCTAGTTTTGAAGTATGTATATATTAGACATATGTGAAATATTATGGGTTTTTTGATATATTCACCAAGTTGTATTCAGTTGTAAAAGTAATCTTTGGAAAAATGGAATGTATATTCTGAAGAGTAAGAAATGACTGCAACCACCTAAAGTTTTTGAATAACCTTTTGTAAAAAATAAAAACATTTTGACTTACCAGAATTTCTAGACAAAATACACTACAAATTACAGGACTGCAACTAAACATATGAGTATGAGTTAAGATGTTATTCTTATAAAAAAAATCCATTCAAACTAGAGGGTGCCATGCAAGAACAAATTTGTAAAGATATAGAAAATTCTTTACTTAATGATGAAAACAACAGACTTAAAAGCAGTGTATAAAGAAACAGACTGTCCTACTAGTGGCCACAGACTGCTACCAGATGTTTTTAGAGGAACCAATCGCCTGTACACTGATATCAGGATACAGATGTATACATTGTTCATGTAAGACATTTACATCACTGGTAAGTATTAAGATCAATTGAATAAATAAATTATGACTGGGTTGCACAAACATCAGTTTGAATTGAACAACATTTGATATTCAGAATAACTTGAATTTATATGATTTATTGACAATTCAATGTACTATTTAAGCATTATTTACCAACATGAACTGAGTGGATGTACATTTACTTTAGATTTTAGAAGGAAGCATACATTGTTATTGACAGAGACATTCTGTTGATTCCTTACAAAGATAATTGTTTCTGTCTAGAGTAACAGTACAGGCAGGAGTGTGGATAGAAGCATGAATAAATAACACCAATTTATCAAATTAGAGAAACTCTAAAGAAGGACCTAGATGAATGACATATGTATATGTGTATTATATCATTTGCAGGTTATAAGAAGCTTTGCTCCAACAGAACATGTGAAGCTGACATACCATATGATGGCAGAGATGATTGCATTATGAACATTGGATCTATTTAAGTTCACTATGATGTTTCGAGAGACCTCATGTTCCTGTATCTGTACTCAAGGTATGATATTCATTGGATAGCATGAATGCTGAAATGATCAGTTATGGATGTTTAAAGTTCATAAGTGTATGAATCATTTATGAACGGCAAGTAATAAGAACAAAGAATACAACGATTGACCAAAAGGTATGACCCTGAGTCAATGATTAAAGTCTACAGATTGCTTAAAAGCAATTGTATCCCAAAAAACTTTGGTGTATTGGATTCCCCTGCATGTAGTTAATATCAATTTGTGCTCTACAACTTCGTAAATGAGCTGGTCACAGTTTTATATTGAAGCAGTTCGTTAAAAAGAGCAATATTTCGTATAAGATGAAGTAAAGAGTATGCCTTGTATGTATAAAGAATATTGGCTTTGATATTTTAAGAAATTAAAAACTAAGTTTTACATGTTGTTTATATCTCTTACACCAAATTTAACAGTGGATTTTTGGAAAAACAGTTTTTGATGATAAAAAACAAATAATTCAAAATAAAGTCCTTTGCTTTTTCAAGTGATCTTATAATCATCCACATCACAGGATAAATCCATAAACATATACAAATTGAAGAGACCAATCCACAAATTATGTTAACTAACTGATGATTGAAATTACATCCCTCTATTGAAACAATGAACGTCTGATTTGGCTTTAATAAACAATTTCTCAGACCAAAACACTGCAACTGTAGTATGCTGCTGGTCGAAATTCATCAATCGATTGAGCTAAAAAAAAAAACATCCGTGTTACACACTGAAACGCCTCAAATATAAGAGAACTACGACACAACAGAACCACAACACTTACATTTGACACATACAGAAAAAGATATCAACTTTCTTGTTTTACCTGTACCTTGTCTTTTATTTAAAACCTCTAATGCACACGGTATGTGACACTGTCTCATAATCCTGTCAGCCATAGTAAACAATGCGTCTGATGTTCAAGTGGTAAGAAGCGCCGACTCAGAAAACACTTACACAGATTACCTAGATTAAGAATGGATTGGGGAAAGAACCAGCCTTAGAAGGTTTTAATTTTTTTTTATAAAGACAGATTTGAGATTATATGTATTACAATCAAGAAAAGAATTCTTCCAAAAACTCCAGGTTAAAAAAACACGATGGCGTTGGAATTTATATAGGACACAATCAGCAGTGCTAACATGCCTGTACCAAGTCAGAAATATGACGGTTCTTGTCCATTCGATTTTGATGCGTTTTGTTATTTGATTTTGCCATGTGATTATGGACTTTCCGAATTGATTTTGCTGTTAGTTCATTACTTTTGTGATTTTACTTTTGACTCGTTGGACATGGAATGTTTTACGAACGTAAAATGATTAAAGAAACCCCGGCAGTAGTGAAAGCAATGAAGACACGAACTCCGAAATTAAAAGAGAATTATATAAACTGTTTACACAGATGACCCTGTTAGTGATTACTACCTATTTAAAGTTATGGATTTTCCTCATGTTCTTGGTGTCGACACAATAAATTTATGGGGCTCCATATTGCCAACTGAGACAAGTGTTATCAGTGGATTGCATTATGATAATAAAACTTCATCACCCCTATTTTGTAAACTTGTATCGAAAAAGGGCAATTGTTCCAACAGAATCGATAGTTTATTATGTTCCGAAATTGACGCATCTAGAAATAGTCATGGCTCTCAGTTTTAAGTGTATTTTTCTCAAAATTAGTATCGCAGCTAAAATATGTTAACAAAAAACACTACATCCACAGACCATGAAAGATTCAGAGATGTGACAGACGCTGAATGAGAATAATTAATAAAGGAACAAAAAAGCAAAAATACATCTCACCACCTTTCAATCATATTTGAAAACTAAACATAATGATACAAAAAAAAAATTGATGAAATCCCTCCGCATGAATTGGACCGCTTTTTATGTTACTTTTTTATGAGTGCCACAAAAGAAAGACAAACCAATAGCACAATGGAGCACGAACCAACATCGTTGAAATCCATCCAACAAAGTACCAGTCGGTATCTTAAAGACAGCAAATACCAATGCAAAATCATGACGGATGATGAATTTAAAAAAAACACCACATTTTTTGAGTGCAAAATTTAAAAAACAAAAAGTCTCTTGGATTTTGAAATAAACCAAATGCTGCTGGCCCATTAACAGATGATGACGCAAATAAGTTCTTCTCTCAAAATGTAATAGGTGCAACAACTCCGCGCTCTCTAATGACTACAGTATATATAACAAACAACTACCACTTTGGTATACGGGGGGTAACAGAACATTACAAAAACTCTTGATGTCCAGTATTTGCATTCAAACTTTTTTTTTTTTTATCAGAAACAATGGAAAAAGATGATTCCCAATTTTACAAACAATCAACAACATTTCAAGGTAATAAGTATGGCTAAAAATTAATGTGGTATAAAGGTCAAAGGCTCGGTACAAAATCAATTCAAAACATGATAAAAAGTATGGCAACTGAAGCACTGCCTAATAATAACAAGAGGCTCACGGGTCACAGTGCAAGGAAAGGGTCGATAAAAAAAAAAAAAGATGCAAGAGTTCAGAACATCAAAATGTGAAGTCTCTCCTCATATTAAAAAAGTAGCTTAGAGCAGCAGAAAAGACTTCTTTAGTGTTATCAAATTCATCCGCATTTGTGTTCCCACACATTTCGTCCCACTGCCTCTACTTGAACCTCCGCGATCTCCTCTCCGCATTGTCGTAGATGAAATCGATCGTATATATTCTCGTTTGGTTATAGTCTTGCAATATCGGAAGTACATGTGTTGACAATGTGACGTTAGACTTCGTTTTTTCTCCGGAAATTGCCGATCGATAAAATCGCCTTAGGTGTGAATACTAATACAAAATTCACCTGTGTGGATATCTTTTTTAATATGCTGAATTTTGAAATCATGTTTTTGCAATCGATTACGAAATTTATTTGAAAGAGATAAAATCATAAAAAAACTATTTCAACATTTAGACAGATATGGCACTTTAATTACATCTTTGTTATATTGGCGTAATTATTGATTTTCTTGATAAGCCTGTAGATAAATGATTGTCGTTGCGATTGGTTCATGTCTGTTGTATTTGTTTTACGTAAACCTTTTTTTTATTGCACCCGCCGTAGCGCAAGGAGCATTTGTTCAACCCTTGTCCGTCCGTACGTCCTGTCATACGCAAGTACGTACCAAAATTGTTTTCCATATCTAACTTTTGTTGGACTCGATCAAATGTTAGGAAACGTATACATAATGCTTCTTACCACAAAACACAAATCGAGTTTAAATTTTGAAAGCGTCACTTTTACCGTTCGAGAGGTATTAACCTTTACAAATGGAAATATCGCTAATTTTTCGTTTCAATAAGAAAGAAAACAATATTGTAACGTGTAAACCTGAGTGATCAAAAGGTTAAGTACCGAAATAAACAAATTCCAAGTTTCCAAAGTATATCCCGAAAAATCAATCAGAATCGTTACTGTAAACCAACTTATATTCGCGGTTACTTTATTTCGCGTTTTACCCTTTATTGACCACCTCGCGGCTATTAAATTTCGCGATTATCTGGTTTACTTGATGAAGTTTTTTTTAAGGAAAATCAAAGATTGACATATTCGCGCTATTTTTCTACTCGCGAAATTAAGTTGGTTTACAGTATTTGCTAGTCACCCCATTATTTAACAATGATAACCAAAACACATATGTATAACTATGACACAAGAAACACTTGCAAGCGCACTATAAAACAGTTGATTTATACCACAGCCAGGTAGAATTTAGTTAAAACACACACTTTTGAAATATATCTTTGTACAGCACAATGAAAGAAATACAATTGAAATGGCACCGTCAATCTGCACAGTACAATGGAACAAAACAAGCCAATGCCACTACCAATTTGCACTATCTGTCAAATTGATCACTATGTAGCAAAATGAAATACATTCTATAATTATTTTAATACGACAATAACAGAATACACCAACATTGCGAAATGAATTAATAATACTATACACTATTCAAATCAATTAACCCAACTTTACTAAATAAAGAAGCAAATTCAACACTTTATATTTTCACTGCCAAATAGCTATCACTATTTATTCCCTGGATATTTTATTCGCTGTAAAATATTTTCTTTTATTTAGTTAACTTTCCTTTACATATTCGATAATTTCCTCTCTACACTGGTTTGCTTTCTTCTTATTAGAACTACATATTATTCCATTTCGTTTCCATGCTTTCATCGTTGTTGGTGTTGCTTTTCAACAATATGTTTCTGCAAACTTTTCAGCAAGACTTGGTATTAAAATGACATCTATATACAAAAAGACAATTTACCAATAAAGAATTTTGAAATCTACAAGTTACATATTGACAATTATCAAATGAAGAATGTTGAGTTTTGAAACAAATATACAAGTTACAAATCGACCATTTACGAATGAAGCATTATGAAATTGCACAGTTACAAACACACTGATAATTTACCGATTAAGAATGTTGAAACTACAAAGGTGCAAGTTACAAATTGACAATTTACGAATAAAGCATTATGAATTACACAGTAACAAGTAACAAATTGACAATTTACGAATAAAGCATTATGAATTACACAGTAACAAGTAACAAATTAACAATTTACGAATTGACAATTTAGAAATTACACTGTTACAAGTAACGAATTGACAAGTTACGAATTAAGAATTTTGACCCCGTTGAAAAGGCTACCCAAAATAATGACAATAAACCACAAATACTTCAATTCTATAATAAAAACATGGGCGGGGTTGATCTGGCAGACATGATGGTAACGCATTATAAAGACAATAGGAAAACTTTTAAGGTATGGAAGAAAGTTGCATTTAATTTCTTGCAAGGTACCACTTCAAATTAATTGACGCATATATCTTGTATTACACGTCTGATCAACCAGTCAAGAGTTGACAACAGTTTGTACAATCACTTATAGAAGATCTTTCATGCGATTATCTGCTATCTCGTGAAATGGATGCACAAGTTAACCTAAGATAACTCGCTTGCGGAAAATTGCCAAGTATAAGGATTGATCCATGTGTTCGTATAGAGACGGATTTGGTGGTCGTCATCGAACAAAAAACGGTGTTCAGAAACTGTTCCAAATTCTTACAGAAAGATTGTATGAATAATCATGTGTGTATTGAAGAATAAATTATTCGTTTCATATTTTCTCTTAAATATTATAATATTGTGAACGCTTTAGTTTTGCCTTGTCTATTTAATGGCAATAACTAAATAAACAATTTACAGGATGGCAGAAAAAAACAAAAATTGACTGGTAATATCATTACAAAAAATATTTAAAACAGGATATAAAAAGTCAAACTATGAGTCTACAAAATGTGTATAGAACTGAAGATTGAGTAACATTATCTTTACTTAAAAGAACACACAGAACAGGAGCAGGCACTGCTTTATGTGTTCCCGACGTTGCATGTATCAGATAAGTTTTTAAGTTTTAAAAAGATATGTGTAAAGGCACATTTTAAATAAAAGTGATCTGGACTGGTTAAACCAGAACTTGAAAATTGGTATTTGCTTTTCCGCTAGTACAACACCAGGTATATATTCAAATATCATCGTCAATATGCATGTGAGTGTAACCTACCAATTCAGAGATAGATGTGACCCGAAAAATTCAAAGGTAGCTGTCAAAAAATCTCTTAATCTTCACTTTGGAACGAAAAAAATAAGTTTAGGAGTGATGAATTTATTATAAAAATATACTATTTTAAGGACACTATTCATCAAATGCGTATATAGTAATAAATTATGATTTACACGCACCTTACTTAATTTTAAAATAAAATAAAGAATTTTGCGCGCTTTGTGTATTTTATAGGAGCCATAACAATGACGTTACGTCTCAAAACATTTTCAGCATCAGAGAAAAAATAAAACAATGGCCCAAAAGTGGCACTTTAGTACTTAACGTAGTACGAAAAAGATGGCACAAAAGTGGCCCATGGCACAGAGATGGTTAAACAATTGGGGTCCGTAGGTGACCCGTTTTTAAACAAAATTTCGGCCCCTATCCAATATACTAGAACCCTCATTTTAAAGTGAACGTTACAAATTCTCACACCTTCAACCCCAAATGGCCTCTTTCTTATTGTATTTAGTGTAACAGAAAATTCATAAAATGCTGGCTATATTCCTGTTCATATTGGTTCCCATCTTATCCGTGTCCAGAGAAGACGCAATAAACTATCTTGCGTTACCAATATTTGTGATTCCTTTTCAAATTTGTGTCAACTATAAAATGTATGTTATTCAAGATTCCAAATTCTAAAACCGATATTTCGACTGAAGCTAAGGTATTGAAAAGGGTGAGTTTAAAAGCAGATTTCGCTTCGAAAATTACCTTTTGCAGGAAAATTTTAGATATAGACATTATTTAACAAAATTCCGTATCAGTGCACACGATTTAGAGATTGAGAGGGGAAGGTACAAAAATCTGACAGTGTCAGAACGTATCTGTAAATTGTGTGGTACTGAGGTTTAGGATGAAATTCATTTTCTTCTTCAGTGCCACAAACTTTCAAATATTCGTTTCAACTTTTTAAATGAAATAAAACAACTGTTTAAAAATTTTAGTGGTTTAGATATTAAATCACAGTTTATTTGGCTAATGTCCTCTGAAGATACTTTCATACTCCAGAAACTAGGAGAATTATTGGAAAATTTATCCTCATATAGGAAAGTTTCCTTAAATAATATATAGATACAGAAATGCCCAGTGACCCCCCCCCCCCCCCCTTATATTATTAAACACTGTGCTTGTTGTATTCTTGTACTTGTCTTTATAAATATTTTTTGGTTTTGTTTTGTTTTTTTTTCTTTTCTTTTTATAACATTGTGTCTTAATCATATTGAATCACTTGTAATCATGTGTATGTAATTAATGTTGATTGTTCTGCTCCTTGTGGGCGCTTTGATTAGCAATAACATATTTGAATTTGAATTTATTAGTGCGTACATGAACATGAAACTAGACCAAGTAAGTGCAAAGATTGGTCGACCACTATTAATTTTCAAAAAAAATTGTTCACAAGATCAGCCTGTTATTAGTGTAGTGAATTGTGCACAAGTACTGGTATGTTGATGTCCTCAATCTAAACTTCCGAAGGTTGACTGGGGAATTGGAAGTACAGTCACTCAAATCTTTTCCAATTATGCGAAGAATGAGAAATTAAGTATACCCCATATAGAGATAAGATGACATAACAAGGACTATTTCGTACACTGTCACTCATATCCCATCTTTCATCTATAAAGTAAATATAATCATTGTTTTCACATCCTCAAAAATTTTGCAAATAGAGTTAATAGATGTTTAGTGATATTTGTAAGAACAAACTCCATATCAAAATAGATGGCAGCACTACTAAACGACAAGGTCAGAGAAACACTAAGAACACGGAAACTGCAGTTACATTACAAGTGTATATAATTGTAACAGGAGGGTCGGGCTTGGATTCTTCCGTCCCCTCTAGTTAGTTGTTTATGTCGTGTTAATAACTTGAGATATCTGACTCTATACACCAAATATACTGATATATATATATAATGTGTTGACGAGTGAGATCATTGGACTATCTCTGTTCTTATAGTTCTTCTCAGGGAACTGAGCTATGGCAATAAGAAAAAAATAAACATGATGTAAAGCAACAAAAACATTATACAATATCAACAAGTGTAAAATTGTCTAAAAGGTAAATTAATTTCAACAGTTTATAAGTTTAACAATAGTAAAATAATATTCTGAGTAGTATAACAATTATATTTCAAGATAAATTGAGTATTCGAGTGGACCTAAAGTTTTTTAACCCGTTTTTTGTTTTGACCTATTATTTATAACTTTTGGTTTATATTTAGAACTGTATTAAATACTTTAATTTAGTCTAATTGTTAAAGACTGTAAAAGAACACGCTGTGGTACTATTAAGGAAAGGACTTTCAAAATTATAGAATTAACTTTTCTACATCTTAGGTCTATTACCTAGACATACCTAGTGTCAGTAATAAATGAATACTGTATAATTGTGAGCCTTATATTAGCTACTGGTCTGAAGACAAACCAATATTTGAACTTAGATGATATGTATAAATTGATTATTTACGATACTAAGGTTACATGTAATTTTTCCTTCAAAAATATTTATTTTTACTCGGAATTTTTCCAAGATTTATAAAAAGTGATAACTTATAAAGATCATATATTATAACTTTAATTTACTTAACAATATTAAACTTATAACAAAATAATTAAATAAGCACAAGGGAGATAATTAATCTTTATCTTATAGCGACATTGTTACATCCCCCCCTAAGAATCAATTTATATGAAAAATATACATTATTATTGACTAACATATATATCTAATTTTCAACAATTTAGCTAATATTTAAACATCTGAAATTTAATAGTTGCATGTAATTAACAACTTCCCTTATATCTATATATTTGTTTTTTATAAAGTCCAAATCAATTGCAAAATAACCAAAACAATAACAGTCCTAAATGACTTTCACCATCCGGGTTTCTTTTTTAACTGCAATACCTGCCCTTCCTTCATATTCGGCATCTGGAAATCATATGCTTCATGGTCTCTGGGAACGATTACAGCTCCATGTAACATTCGGAAATAATTCCTTCTTATTCATTTGCTCACTAAGAATGCGTCTTTCCTTCTTAGCTGCTTCTCTTGCTTGTACGTTTACCTTTGGTCTTATAACTCGTTTGATTATCTTGCCGGGGTCAATATAATTCATATTATCTACCAGCTGAGGGATGGTGTTCATCACTTCTTCTGTGCGGTCTTTAATACTAAGCTTATGATGGTCCCTCAAATGCTGAAGAAGGTAACATCTTCTTCCTAACTTCCTCTGACAGAGACGGCATATAATTATTGAGGTTGTCTTGGCATGAAAACGGAGCCAGTGTTTACAATACATTCCTAACCTCTTGATAACAGGGTTTTTTACACCCCTTTACCTCACAGGACAATCATTCATCCGGCCAATACTCCCTCGGAAGGTATAACAAATTTGGCTACTGACTTTTCAGACATGCTGAAAAAGGTAAAATACAATATTAAACATTATAAAAATTTCGTTCTATGAAGTTTTCCCTTAGGATTTATAAATCTCTTATTAGTACAAGAAATAGAGTAAACTGTTGCAGTACGTTCTGCCGCAATATCTTTCTCTAAAAGGTGGCTCGTTCTATAATGTCGGCCTAGTTCACATCTGTATTTAAATTTTCTGTTGCACATAGTACATTTATACATAGGAATATTTTCTAAATGTACAAGTTTCCAATGTTTTATGTAACGTGAGTAGTTCCGGGAAAATACGGTATTACACCCGGTTACATCACAATGCATGCCATTTTGTGGAAATGTTTCTCTCAAATCATCATCTAGACGAAGTATTTCTCTATCTTCCATAATTATCATTGACGTCTGCTTCAGCCATTATGAAGTATTTATAAATATCACAAAAATGAGTTTTTAGATAATGATGAAATAACTAGTATGAAGAGACACTTTTATAAAAGATACATGAAAGATAAAGAATGATTTAGTACACAACATCATCCTTTTTATCCTGAAATTTTGGCAACTTCAACTTCCAATTTTTTTAAATCTTGAAAGTCCTCCAAATCATGTATTATTTTCAAGGCAGCTAACATATACATTGAGCACATAATTTTCTTTAAAAAACATCTTTTGACAAGAAATTTCAGTAAATATGATGCCATACTATAATAATCTAAAAAGGTGTTTGGAAAAATAATGAAAAACAGTTCAATACCTTGATAATAGGGCGACAGAGGACGGTCGACATCGAAATTTTCTGGTACTAAGTGGCAAGTTTTGGAGTATAAAGAATTATGTATAAGAAAACGATTTATAAAGCGGCACCCTCATCCAATGAGTGGAAATGCTTTAAATTAAATGAATTCTTAACGTGTTTACTTTCTTTTCTATTTCTCTCCGCCTCCTTAGTACCCAATATCCGGTCGCGATGATACAGAGTGATAATATAATGTATCTAATCATATGATTGTTAGAAATATTGTTTTTGCATTGTGTGTGATAATAACAAATATGTATTGTTTCTCACAGATTGTGCCCTCTCGAAAACATATTTTACTCTTAAGTATTATTTTTTTTTGTAGGTCATGAATAAATATTTTGCTTATATTTTACTTTTATAGATTGGAATGTGGAAGAGAAGATTTTGCATATATATGATACACTTCACAAAACCAGAGAAACTGAGACAAAATGTATTGTGTATGTAGAAATAAAGATTGATGATATTCTGAGATACTCTGAAGGAGGTCGTGAATGCTTGAACAGTTAACCACAAAATAAGTGTTATCTTTGCTAACTATATGGTGTTCATGGTCTTGAACAATATATAAACATAACTTCGAAAGGGTAGCAGATTGCTCCACATGTGACACCCGTCGTGCTGCGCAGTTATGTTAAAACACACCCAGTAATAAGTCTTAATTGGTAAGTAATTCTGGGGGATTCATAATTTATCAATCGAAAATGAAAAAAATCTTCTACCTTCAGGTATCATTACTTGATTTCCTTATATTTTCAAAGCACATTTAATGAAAAAAATAGTGGGTTGAACCTTGTTTAATGGCTAACCAAACCTCAAGCTTTGTGACGATGTTAAACAATATCGCTGAAATGAGAACACTGCGTGACAGAAATGAGGAACAGACACACTCATCACAGAGAATTGCACAAACAAATAATATAAAGTCGACACAACATACGAAGTGTAGCTAAACCCTTAAGCAGATAATAAAATAAAAGCCGCCAAACATCCAAAAGAATGGAAAACAAGTCATATTCCTGATTGGTACAGGCAAATGTTTGGTGTCAATAAGGGCAAGCAGAATGTACTAAGTGAATATTTGAAGATTCGAAATACATATTGAGTTAAATTTCTTAATGACATATATTTTAACCAAATATATGTATTTAACGATCAAAATATGATTGCACTATAACCTGCCATCCATTATGCTTTAATACGTTCAACTAGGTTGGTTGATCTGGGGAATATCGTTTTATAAGAAATCTCTTATGGAACTTCATGATTTTATATCGACTCGAAAATGAATCTTTAGCAGATGCATCAAAATATGTTTTTTTGTTATGATTATGGCGATCCTATTATAGTACGTAACCTGGGACATTCAGGGTGATTTTTATACGACCGCAAATTTTGAAAAAATTTTCGTCGTATATTGCTATAACGTTGGCGTCTGCGTCGTCGTCGTCGTCGTCGTCCGGCGTCCGAATACTTTTAGTTTTCGCACTCTAACTTTAGTAAAAGTGAATAGAAATCTATGAAATTTTAACACAAGGTTTATGACCATAAAAGGAAGGTTGGTATTGATTTTGGGAGTTTTGGTCCCAACATTTTAGGAATAAGGGGCCAAAAAGGGCCCAAATAAGCATTTTCTTGGTTTTCGCACCATAACTTTAGTTTAAGTTAATAGAAATCTATGAAATTTTGACACAAGGTTTATGACCACAAAAGAAAGATTGGGATTGATTTTGGGAGTTTTGGTTTCAATAGTTTAGGAATAAGGGGCCAATAAAGGGCCCAAATAAGCATTTTTCTTGGTTTTTGCACAATAACCTTAGGTTAAGTAAATGGAAATCTATGAAATTTAAACACAATGTTTATGACCACAAAAGGAAGGTTGGTATTTATTTTGGGAGTTTAGGACCCAACAGATTAGGAATTAGGGGCCAAAAAGGGACCCAAATAAGCATTTTTCTTGGTTTTCGCACTATAATGTTAGTATAAGTAAATACAAATCTATGAAATTTAAACACAAGGCTTATGACCATAAAAGGAAGGTTGGTATTGATTTTAGGAGTTTTGGTCCCAACAGTTTAGGAAAAAAGGGGCCCAAAATTGAATAATTGGGGTTCTTTGATATGCCGAATCTAACTGTATATGTAGATTCTCAACTTTTGGTCCCGTTTTCAAATTGGTCTACATTAAGGTCCAAAGGGTCCAAAATTATTGGCCCCTTATTCCTAACTATTTTGATATGAGCGTCACTGATGAGTCTTATGTAGACGAAACGCGCGTCTGGCGTATAAAATTATAATCCTGGTACTTTTGATAACTATTTACACCACTGGGTCGATGCCACTGCTGGTGGACGTTTCGTCCCCGAGGGTATCACCAGCCCAGTAGTCAGCACTTCGGTGTTGACATGAATATCAATTATATGGTCATTTTTATAAATTTTCTGTTTAAAAAACTTTGAATTTTTCGAAAAACTAAGGATTTTCTTACCCCAGGAGTAGATTACCTTAGCCGTATTTGGCACAACTTTTTGGAATTTTAGGTCCTGAATGCTCTTCAACTTTGTATTTATTTGGCTTTTTTAACTATTTTGATATGAGCGTCACTGATGAGTCTTATGTAGACGAAACGCGCGTCTGGCGTATAAAATTATAATCCTGGTACTTTTGATAACTATTAGTTTGATTTTGACAAAAAATGAATCGGTTGGGTTCTTTGATATGTTGAATCTAAAAATGTACTTAGATTCTTGATTATTGAAGTTTTTTTGGTCCAGTTTTCAAATTGGTCTACATTAAGGTCCAAAGGGTCCAAAATTAAACTTTGTTTGATTTCATCAAAAATTGAATCCTTGGGGTTCTTTGATATGCCAAATCTAACTGTGTATGTAGATTCTTCATTTTTGGTCCTGTTTTCAAATTTCAAATTCTACATTAAAGTCCAAAGGGTCCAAAATTAAACTAAGTTTGATTTTAACAAAAATTGAATTCTTGGGCCTCTTTGATATGCTGAATCTAAACATGTACGTAGATTTTTGATTATGGGCCCAGTTTTCAAGTTGGTCCAAATCAGGATCTAAAATTATTATATTAAGTATTGTGCAATAGCAAGTCTTTTCAATTGCACAGTATTGTGCAATGGCAAGAAATATCTAATTGCACAATATTGTGAAATAGCAAATTTTTTTTTTAATTAGAGTTATCTTTCTTTGTCCAGAATAGTAAGCAAGAAATATCATATTTGTGCAATAGCAAGAATTTTTTTTAATTGGAGTTATCTTTCTTTGTCCAGAATCAACTTAAATCTTTGTTATATACAATATACAATGTATATACACTTTTTACTACCAACTGATAAATTTAAATAATCTTTACCATTCAGTGATAACAAGCAGTTTTTTTACATCTTAATATTTTATGATGTATTTAAATGAGTAGTTATTGTTGCAAACTCTATTAGAAATTTGAATTGATATCAGTTTTGAAAAAGGGAAACGGGGATGTGAAAAAAAAGGGGGGGGGGTAAATTTTTCTCATTTCAGATTTCATAAATAAAAAGAAAATTTCTTCAAACATTTTTTTGAGAGGATTAATATTCAACAGCATAGTGATTTGCTCAAAGGCAAAAAAAACCTTTTAAGTTCATTAGACCACATTCATTCTGTGTCAGAAACCTATGCTGTGTCAACTATTTAATTTTAGATTTAAAAAGTTTGAAGAAGAAATCTTTAATTGATTTGTAAAATCTTGGCATTTGTTTTGTGTAAAAAAAAACCATGTAATGTCAAAAATTTGATCACAATCCAAATTCAGAGCTGTATCATGCTTGAATGTTTTGTCCATACTTGCCCCAACTGTTCAGGGTTCGACCTCTGCGGTCGTATAAAGCTACGCCCGGTTTATCAGTGTACAAAAGGAGTCTGAAAAGACTTGAATGTTTTATTCTATAATCAAATCCTATTTTCTTATTTTATTTTAAAATTCATATCATATATAAAATATAAATATATATTGCAAAAAAAAAACCCAACATGTCTCATGTCTTTACGTTATAACCTATTGCCGACGCGAAACTGACCCCGCCTAACATTTTACAGAAAATATAGAAAATGGCCGTTTGAAATAAAGGCAACAGTAGTATACCGCTGTTCAAACTAATAAATCCTTGGACAAAAAAACAAATCGAGGTAACAATCTAAAACTGAGGGAAACACATTAAATATAAGAGGAGAACAACGACACAACACTACAATGTAACACACACAGAAACGGACCAAGCATCAGACACTCAAAAACATGGTGGGTTGAACCTGGTTTTGTGGCATGCCCAACCTCCCTCTTTTATAGCCATGTGAAATATAACATTAAAATGACAACTCAACACCACAGGACTACAATATAAATAAATTGGAGAACACAATTTACAAAGAAACACACGAACAACAGCCAACAAAAGGCAACAAGTTCAAAATTTTAATACGCCAGAAGTGCATTTTGTCCACACGAGATCTACTAGTGTAAAAGTTTTAATTTGCTCCGCTATCATATCACTTTGTATAAATCTTACCAGGCAAACCGATTGCTCCAGAGGATCCCTAACATGTATGAGGGTATCACGATCAGTTTTAAGATGTGGAAAAGGGGTGCAGTGTGTTGAGATTACACCCCCCCCCCCCCCCCCCCCAAACCAGTCACGTGACCTGCTCTTCCCCATTCACTAGGCTAAGAGTAGAGCAGGAGCACGGGATTACAACGTCAGGATGTCAGATCAGGTGTAAGACTTATTATAAATCTTTCTTTATTCAAATATGAATGGTATCTTAATTTTTATCAATTGTTACCCCCCTTCCAGCTACTGTTTCATATAGTCATACTGTACCCCTACCTGTTGGAAAGAAAATTTATTTTTCCAAGATTTTATTCGAAATCACAAGATTTATTCAAACGATGATAATGATTGATTGATTGATTACTGGTTGCTTAACGTCCAGTGGCAAATATTTCATGCATATTCAGGACGAGAACAAGTTCACAATAAATACAATAGGTAGGTTGATACAATAGAGGCCATTCAGGAATTATGGTCGGAGAAATTTGGACTGTCACCGGAAAAGGAGGGTATATGGATAGGGACAGAAATTTTGCCTTGCATCAGGCCACCTACGGACCCATCAAAGAGTTGCTGAAAGGGTTCTTAACGTGCAAAGAGCGTGGCACTCTCTTTACACGAGGCATCGGATTTAAGATCTCCAATCTGACCGGACGTGACTGCGAACTTGATACATCCCGCACAGCCAAACGGACGCCCCACTTCGGCAAGCGTTTTCCTGCCGGTCGGGAGAAGACCAAGTGACCATATTTCTATACCCCTATCACCCTTGGGGGTCAAACGATGATAAAAAAAAAAAAAAAAAAAAAAAAAAAAAAATGTCCGATGTGTGTAAAAATTCCAAAATTTTAAAACAAATTCGAAAGATTGATGACATGTTACATTAACACCTCATGAAACCTCGAGATGATCCACATTCCGCTTCGATAAACTTCGGAATAGCTCTGAGGTACAATAAAGGATCATTCAACTTATTTTATTCAAGATTGTTTTCTTAAACCCATATTTTATAATTTTCAACGGAAAACCGTTAAGTAAACCAAATAATTGATTGATTGATTGTTGGTTGCTTTACGCCGCATTAGCACAAAAAGGCTATATCGCGGCGAGAGCTAATTCGAATATTTTAACAATTTAAAGCATATTTTTAAAATAAGACAAAAGGTCCTTCAATACACTAAAATTCTTGACTAAAGCAAATTGATTATATACAAATAAAAATCAACAGTAAAATAACGTGATAAAAATTAAAATCGATTTAAATATAATAACATTTTTATATTTTATAATAAATTCCAATTTCTTTTAAAAAAGCAACAATATTTGTAAATGAAACATTATTAAATAAATCATACATATTATTGACATTGAAATGCTTCTTACGAATATCAGCAAAGTCAATACAATTAATTAAAACATGTTTAATAGTATACTTGCAGTTGCAAGGAACACATTGTGGTTCATCTTCATTTTTTAAAAGATACTCGTGTGTTATTTTAGTATGACCAATACGACATCTAGTAATAACACACTGATCTTTTCTGCACATAATATTATCAAAAGGTTTGCCTAAATTAGGTTTAATTTCATGCAATTTATTATCGTCTTTTTTACTCCATTTATTTTTCAATATATTAAAAACATATTCTCTAATATTAGATTTAAAATCAGTATATGGTATATCACAGTTAGATAGAGGGTCACCCAGGGCATTCTTTGCCTCAAGGTCTACAGCTGTGTTTCCAAGGATTCCAACATGACTCGGAACCCATAGAAATATTATTTCTTTCAGAAGAATTTTTAAATTCCTCATTACATATAAAATTTTCAGGATTGTTGGGTTTTTAATTTTAGTATTTCGTATAGCTTGTAAGCATGAAAGTGAATCCGAACATATAATAAATTTGGATTTATCTGAAGAAGCAATAAATTTCAAAGCCAAAATTATTGCTTCTGCTTCAGCAGTAAAGATGGATGCATCAGATGGCAAACGGAGGGTTGCAGCTCTGTCCCTGAAGACAGCAGCAGATGCAACTCTATCACCATCTTTTGATCCATCAGTATAGACAGTTGAAAAATCGAGATAATCGGCTTTAATTTCAGCATAGTGTTGCTGAATTAAAAGAGGATTTGTTTTATTTTTATTGTGTTCACGGAGATCAAATATCATTTTTGGTTTGGGAAGTTCCCATGGAGGACATTTGCAAGTTTGAACTTGAGCAACAGATTTTAAATCAAAAGAAGCTAAATGTGGTTTTAAACGTAAACCTAACGGAGGAATTTTATGTTCATGTTTTGCAAAAATATCTTCATAAATCGGATTAAAAACACAGCTGTAGGCAGGATTATCTGAATGGGCTTTTAGTTTGACAGCATATTGAAGTCCAAGCTTCAAACGTCTGTCAGTGAGTGAGTGCTCATCAGCCTCTACATACAGACTCTCAACTGGTGAGGTTTTAAATGCGCCAAGACAGAGACGCAAACCTTGGTGATGCACAGCATCGAGAATCTGTATGTAGGACTTCCTTGCAGAGCCATACACTATAGAGCCATAATCTAGTTTAGATCTAACAAGAGATCTATATAAATTGAGTAAAATGTTGCGATCAGCACCCCAGTCAGTGCTGCCGACAACTTTTAAAATATCTAAAGCTTTTAAACATCTCGCTTTTAACATTTTGATATGGGGTAGAAAGGTTAACTTTTTATCGAAAATTAACCCAAGAAATTTGGTTTCATCAACCATTTTAATTGGGTTGCCGTACAAAGTTAGTTCTGGATCAAGATGCAATTTTCTTTTGTTACAAAAATGCATCCCGACCGTTTTTGAAGTGGAAAATTTAAAACCATTTTCCGAGGCCCATTTTTCAATTCTTCCAAGACATAATTGTAATTGTCTTTCAATGTTATTCATATTTTTGCCTCTGTAACATATTAAAAAATCATCAACGTACAATGAACCTTCAATATTACTTTTTAAAACTTCAACAAGGCTGTTGATTTTAAGACTAAATAATGTAACAGATAAAATACTGCCCTGAGGGACACCC
The DNA here is from genome assembly GCF_963676685.1 of Mytilus edulis. Lineage (NCBI taxonomy): Eukaryota > Metazoa > Mollusca > Bivalvia > Mytilida > Mytilidae > Mytilus > Mytilus edulis. The sequence continues at coordinate 35,823,583 of NC_092354.1, forward strand.
ATCTCTTGATCATAAAGATCAGACATGGTCGAATTAACTCTAACATTAAATTGTCTGTTAGAGAGAAAATTAGAAATAAAATTAGGCATATTGCCTTTCAACCCCATATCAAATAGATCTTTTAAAATACCATATTTCCATGCAGTATCATAGGCCTTCTCAAGGTCGAAAAAGACCGACACCACATGCTCATTTTTCGCAAAACCATTACGGACAAATGATTCGAATCGAACAAGATGATCAAGAGTACTGCGACCCTGTCGGAATCCACACTGAATATTGGCTAATAGCCCATTGGATTCCAGGAACCAAACAAGGCGATCATTGACCATCCGTTCGAGTGTTTTACAGACACAACTGGTAAGAGCAATTGGTCGATAATTAATAGGATCCGTATGATCTTTACTTGGTTTTGGAATAGGCACGACGGTTGCAAGCTTCCAGATTGATGGTAAATCACCAGATTCCCAGATGTTATTCATGAGCTGCAAGAGAGCTTCTAGCGAGGAATCTGGCAAGTGTTTTAAGAGTTGGTAGTGAATATTATCAGGCCCACAAGCTGTATCATGGGCTTTTGACAGAGATGTTTTAAGTTCTTCAAGAGAAAATAGTTTATTATAATTTTCACCATTTTTTGATTTAAAGTTTAATTTAATTTTTTCCTTTTGTTTTTTAACTTTTTTAAAGTCTTCCCTGTAGTTGTTACAAGAAGAAGACTTTGCAAAAGTTTCACCAAGTTTGTTGGCAATATCCTTTTCAGATGTTAATAAATTATTGCCGTCTTTCAAATGTTTTACAGTGGCTTTAGAATTTTTACCTTTTATTTTATTTACCATATTCCAAACTTTTGTCATCGGAGTGCGAGATGTAATCCCCGAGACAAATTTTTTCCAGGATGTTCGTCGGGCTTGCCTACAAGTCCGCCGTGCCTTAGCGCGAAAAATACGGAAATTACTCAAGTTTTCCGTCGTTGGTTGTTGATTGAACCGTCTTTCAGATTTTTTACGGTCACCTATGGCTTGATCACATGCGTCATCAAACCATGGTTTACTGGGATGTTTTGGATTTGCCGAGGTCTTAGGAATAGTTCTGTCAGCAATTGACGTTAGAACTGTATTAAAAGTTAAAATTGGATCTTGCACAGTCTCAAACATCTTTGACTGAAGTTCCGTTCGACAGAGATTCTCAAACAAGGACCAGTCCGCCTTGTCAAGTTTCCAACGTGGTACTCTCTGTTGGGCAGAATTAAAAAAATGTTCAAGTACTATTGGAAAGTGATCACTTCCACATAGATCATCATGAACACGCCATGAATAATCCAGGAGCAGAGAGGGATCGCATATAGTGATATCAATAGAAGAATAAGACCCGTTTCCAGGATGAAGATACGTATTAGATCCATCATTAAAAATGCATAATCCTTCTTGAGAGACAAAGTCCTCAATGATCTTACCTTTGGCATTATGAGTCTTGCTACCCCATAATTGATTGTGGGCATTGAAGTCGCCCATAAGTATAAATGGTGAGGGTAATTGATCAGTGAGGTTTTTGAGTTTTGCTTTATCGATAATTGAATTAGGTGGAATATATATCGAACATAATGTAATTGTTTTGTCTAATGATAAACGAATTGCAACTGCTTGCAGATCCGTTGTGAGTTGGACTGTGCTATGAATGACGTTGTCCTTCACAAAAATGGATGATCCGCCTGCAGCACGTTCATCTACCTTAGAAAATGTGCTATACATGTTGTATCCTTTTAAAGATACGTTGTCACTTTCTTTTAGATGAGTTTCTTGAAGACAAAATGCAATAAGTAAAAAAGACTGAACTAGAAGTGTTAACTCGAGAAGATTTATTTTAAGACCTCGGCAATTCCATTGGATTATATTTGTCATTATTTAATAAAAGAAGGGCGAATGCTGTCGAGTTTGCCAGCATTCTTATTTCGCTCACCCTGAGATCGTGATCTTTCGGGTGGCGGAACACTTTCGGTTTCCATTTCAGTTTCGATGATAAGTGTTGAAAATCTGTTGTGCGAGGAGAGTCGTCGATCTCCAGGACTACGCGCAGCTGGTGTTACTCCGCCTCGACCCCTACCCCGCGACCTCGAATCAGAAGACTTCTGAGAGGATGAATTTCCTGGCTTCTTTTGGACATCCTTCTTTTCTTGAGAACGAAGAGGAGATGGGGCTCTGGTAGACTGTTTACTGGACGAAGAAGATACCTTCTTGGATGCAGATGAAGGAAGACTTTTGGAGGTGGAAGAATCATCTATATCACTGGGAAGATCCCAGACAGATTCACCGCTCCAATTGTGTATTTCTACTGTTTCTTTTTTATTTGATTTTTTTTTCTCATTTTTTTTTTGGTGATGATAGTGAGCTCTGTAGGGAAGATTGAGTTGACTGAGTACTGGTTTTGGAAGATATTGGTTTTCTTGGAATTAATATTCTATCGGTAGGTTCTGTTTCAACAGGCAGCATTTTAAAATTGTCCGCATCAATTGGCCAAGTCATGCGAGTTTGTGTATTCTCGTGACTGAATGAGCGGACAACTTTGCTGGCGTACGATGGTCTGTTTGAAACAAGGAGATCATTCGAAACAGAAGCTATCTGTTTAGCTTCTGGGTAACTAATGTTTCTTTCTGTTTTAATTTTAATAATATTTTTTTCTTTAAGGTAAACAGGGCAGTCCCTAGACGATGAAAAATGGGATTCACCACAGTTTACACATTTAGAAGATTCAGAGTGACAGTTTGTTCCCTCGTGTCCTTCGTCAGAACACTTGAAGCATCTCTGCTTACCACGACATTGTTTGCTTCCATGACCAACCTTTTGACAAGTAAAGCATCGAATTGGGTTAGGGATAAACATGTCAACTCTGATTCCGAAGCAACCTAAAGTAATAGATGGAGGAGGAGTTGGAGTTCTAAAGGTCAAAAGATAAGTATTTAATTTGATTATATTTCCATTCTTTTTAATTTGAAATCTAATAACATTAGTTACACCTTGGCTTGAAAGTTCCTCACCGATTTCTTCCACGGTAAGGTCACCAAGGTATTGACTTCTGTCTCGAATGATCCCCTTACAGCTGTTCAAACTGTTATGAGGAGAGGCAGAAACAGGAAAGTTTGATATTGTAGACATTGTAAGTAAATTTGTTGATTGACTTTTGTTGGAACATTCAACCAACAAATTGCCAGATCTCATTTTTAAAACTTTTTTAACAGTACCAGCAACGCTTTGAATTTGTTTGTGAATTACAAAGGGCGATATTTTTGAAATTGGTTTTTCTTCTGTTCCTTTTATTACAATAAATCTGGGCCAACTGTCATCTTCCCGACAGGGCTCTGAATCATCACATTTTCTTTTCTTATGTATTAAAGCTGATATCGAGGGTTTGTTTTGTTGTGCCATATGAAAGGAGAAAGATTCACCATTCTTGCCATCCACCCACCTCGGAGTGCCTACAAGGGCGATGCTGTGTTTCCGTGGCGAACCGGGATCGAGTGCTAATGCTGAAAACGAGCTCCATATATAATGTAGCTGGTCCTCAAAATCAGCACCCAAGATCCACTGCGGAAAGCACCAGATGTTCCAAGAATAGTATACTCAAGCAGAGCGTATCCATCAAGCGAAAAAGAAAGCGTACCACTTGATTGACCCATGAGCCATCGCCTTCTTCAGTTATCCAAAATATAAATAGCTTAATTTAAAATACATGTGTATATTATGAAAATTGTTACAAGAAAGCTTATTGTTGAGGATTAACTGAAGGGCTCGACATGACCAGCCGATTGATCGAACCGGGTCCATCCGACCTCCCGTTTAGATGATTTCGAAGCCAAAGCAGCTTATTGAACTATAGTCTCGTCCGTCCGGGTATTTTCTGACCGTAAGGAGTCTGGCTATAGCCCTCATCCACAAGGATCTCGTCAACCACCGACACGGGTAGCAACCCACGGCAAACGGGTTGGAGAGCCTATTTTATTTAAAACATCGGGCATCTCACGATGTTCGGATCACTTTAGTCTGGTCTCTACCCTTCGACCTGTCCAGCATGGGTAACCCTACCAGGAGACGAAGCTCCAGCTGGCATAGCTCTTGGGGTCACTGAGACACGCAAGCCCTCCGACCACGGCAAGGATAGCGATCCACCGGAGGGAACCAAATAATTAAAGAAGTAATATGTATCAATGAACTTAATTACATATGTTTTGAAACGGTACCGCGGATTATATTATAAACATCCGGTTGTTCTAGTGTATCATTAGTACATGAAAAAATGTATTTAATTCTTGCATTTTTTAAATTTCTTTTTGAAACAGTGATTGAGGGTAATTCAAGAGAAGAAACAGGTTAAGTGGTATCCTTCTGTGGTTAAAGAAGAGCCCACAGACCACCTTCCCACCACTGCAAATTGTGAGGAGTCAATTCTTGGTATGTTATTAATATAAAAAGAATTAAAAAAAAAACATCAACAGACAATATAAAAAAAGATGTGGTATGATTGCCAATCAGAAAATTTTCTACAAGAGACCAAAATGAAACGGAAATTAAGAACTGTAGATCAGCATATACCCTTCAACAATGAGCAAAACCCATACCGCATAGTGATCTATAACAGGTCTGGAAATAACAATATAAAACAATTCAAACGAGAAAACTAAATTCAGGTCGAAATTTCAAATGTACTCAAAGATTCGGACTCCTTTACCTTTTTTTTCGACAGAAATGCATAATTTTTTTAATTTATTTTAAAAAAGAAACACAAGCTTGTTTTTTTAATCTATTTGTAAATTCCGTTTTATATAAATCGTAAATGTCCTGAAAATTGGCGCATTTTCAAAATCTACATTCAGAATAAATTTACCGCGTATCTATATATGAAGATAAACATATTTTACTAAATCTTTCGAGCCTCTTGACTGTTCCACGGACAATGCCGTATACGGAATCGAATGTACTTTGTGTGGACTACTTTATGTTGTTGAAACTCGTCAAACTTAGCATAAAAGAATGAATCAACACCGGTCTGATAATAAAGATCCTCAATTTAGGGTTCTTTATAACCATTTTAATCAACTGGACCATGATCTTTCTTTATCTATGAAAGTACGCATCATTGAGAAAATTTATTTTCAAAATCAGTCTGTTCCTATTGTATCCTACAATTACACCAAAACCATTACACCTAAAATATTTAACTACAAACAAGCATTGCAGGACCTTAACTTAGAACAATACCTAAAAACCCTCAGACATGTGACTGTTCCCATTCGCCTTATAATTACAGCCCCTCTGGTCATGTTATAACTGGGAATCTTAACATAATTCAACATGATAGGTGATTTATCATGGTCCTAAGTTTAGAGAACCCCAACACATCAATTGGAACCATAACTTCAAAAATAATTATGGATTGCATTCTGGACTACGCCAGAGCAAGGGCTAAGCGAGAAGAAGTTGAACTGGGCACTTTGTCAGAATGGGTTAAAACTATCAAGTCTCTGATAAAACGTCGCATTCAACAGTTGAAAAACTGTGTAAATAAACTCAGCATAGATGATACCAGGACTAAATTTTGTATAAACGCCACACGCGCGTTTCGTCTACAAAAATCTTCGAAAATCATAAGAAAGTAAAATATAAGTGAACAAGTTACCAATAAATACAATTGGTAGGTCCTGTCATAATAAAGGCCATTCGGGATGATGGTCTAGGAAATTTGGACTGCCACTGGAATTTGAGTGTATGTATATTGGTTAGGGACAGAAATTTTGCCTTTCAAAAGGCCACATATGAACCCCTCTAAGAGTAGTTAATTTATTGGATATATAATATTGATTATGTTATCAGTACCTTAAAAGCAAATTAAATATTTCTAGTATGCTATATACATATACACATTCATGGATCTACAATACAATTTGTTTATATATATTGTTATGTCATATCAAATTTTAAAGAAGTTTGGTATGACATTATTGTTGTTTACAGGTTATCTCTATATATTATAAAATATCCAAGATAACAACCAAAAACGACAAAATTCCCTTTAAATTACCAATTTTGGGGCAGCAACCCAACAACGAATTTTCCGATTCATCTGAAAATTTCCGGGCAGATAGATCTTGACCTGATAAACAATTTAACCCCAGATATGCTCTAAATGCTTTGGTTTCAGAAATATAAACAAAAATCTACATTTTACCCCTATGTTCTATTTTTAGCCATGATGACCATTTTGGATGGTTGACCGTGTCACTGGACACTTTTTTTAAACTGCATACCCCAATGATGAGTGTGGTCAAGTTTGGTTTAATTTGACCCAGTAGTACCAGAGCAGATTTTTGCAAATTTTAACAACGACGACGGACGCAAAGTGATTAGAAAAGCTCACGAAGGGCCAGGTGAGTCAAGAACAATTACATATAAGTTGATGTTTGAAATGATAAATCTGTCCAAAAATACTTCTTTTCATTATTAAAAATGTCGTATAACCCGAGTCAAAAATACACATACTAAAACACATTTTAAGCTTACATTTAGTAGCCTTTTAACCATTTATATACTGTATATATTGGATTCCTGTTTTTAATTATAAAGTTATCTATTAAACTAAACCAAACACAGAAGATAAAGACAGAGAAAATGTTTTCCATTCATCTTGAAATTTTGCAATTATATAAAAGTTAGTTTATTTTTCGAGACTTCTAACTTCACGTCAGTGTGTATGGTCAATCCAACGTACACTCAATTATATTGCAGAGTGATACCGTTTGAAGAACCAGTCGAGTGATTAATAAATGGGATTCATTCTTAAGGTTATTAATACATTTAACATTAAGCCGAACCTTTTCCTGTGTTTTCAGACTTATACAGAAAATAGTTGGTAAATGTATTTTGTACGTATATTTTAAAATGTTCTGGACATCTATGCAGTAAAGCTATGATACTTGCATGTTATCTTTTTCTTTACCTTAACTACATTTTTTATCTTTAATATCAAATATAAAGTAGGTTAATGACACATCAACGAAGTGAGCTCTCAGAGAGACATTAACCAACATACATTCATCTCCAAAAAAATTTATAAATGCCTTACCGGAAAGAGCTTTAACAAAAGAAAACAAAAGATTGATAACATGCAATTAGTCTTTACATTTTTCCAACACACAACTGTCAAAAGGGGATTACCATTAGTGTAAATTCAACAATGGGTGAGTGACGTACATTGCAAGTTTACTTTTGTCATTTACTGTTTAAAGTTCTTATTATGAAGTTGAAACCAAATCAGTTTGCTTCCAATGTCGTTGATACAAAGGTTCAACTATCAACATTTTAGTCCCTCCAAAACAATTTATTCAATTAAAATTCATATAAGGGAAGACAACGTATTTTTCGTATTTTCAGAGACATACCATAAGATAACCGCATCGCCATATCAGATAGAAAACATTACAAGTTAACAATAAGGTCCTGGACATTGGGACTGTCACTTGAAAATGAGTTCATTAGATTGTTGCTGGCGTTCTAACCGTGCAGATTGCGTGGAGCTTCCTGTAAAGGATGCATTGGATTTTACGTCCCACACCACCGAAAAGACGCCCGACTTTTTGGCTAGCATGTTGCTGCCATTCGGCCTTACTTCTAATGACCAGTCACACTTTTGGGGATTTATGAAAGAGGAAATCAACTCACAAGTGGTGGTACATAATTCACTACTTAATGCAATAAACAGGCTGTCCATGTGAGAAAACTAAGGAATACTAGCAGTGGTCAGACAATTTTACAAATATTTCAAATCAATTTGACCCTCTGGCCATGTATGTGAAAAATGATAAATTTTCAACCACTTAATCTTATTTTCACCAAAAAGTATACAGATCATTTGACCATCATAAGAAACAACTATGTTAAGTTTCATAAAATTTGGATAAGTCGTTCTCAAGTTACGGTGCGACATGTTTACGCCGGACGGACAGACGGACGGACAGACACCGGACATTTGTATACCATAATATGTCCCGTCAAAATTTTGACGGGCGTATAAAAAAATGAATGAAAAACAAATATGTAACCACATAGACAAACGACAACCACTGAATTACCATGATTACAGGCTCCGGACTTGCAACAGGCACATACATAAGCTACATGTGTGAAAGGCATGAAACATGTGAAATGACATAAAAAATGTAAAGCAATTTAATTAAAAAAAAATATATAAAATGACCATACAACATAGATTAAGGAGATAAAAATCCAACAAAATATTCAACGGACATCTAGAGGGAGATTTTGCTACATTTTTACTGCAAACTAATGCCAGACAAAAACGCCAGATTAATTATCAAAATAATGAATTTTAGATAGAGCATGCGGTATACAGGTCATATATTATGTACATATGAATGAGTTAGCAGTTGGGAGTCCTTAAAACAAGGAAAGGGAGGCTTGTTTATAAGGACCTTTTCTGGGAAGTCAGAATTTACCCTTTTGAGGTCTAAGTGATTCCCTATATAATCAACCAATCAAAAAAAAGGGGGGGGGAACCCTTATGGATTTTATTCACCATCTATTGATTCGTAGGGGGTCAGTAGTTAACTGTATAATGAAAATGCTGCCTTTTGATAAAAATAAACAATGAAACACAACATTAATAGATGATGTCACCATTAACGTGTCATGAACTCCCTACTATGGTCTCATAGGGGGTCACCATAAGATGGCGTTAAACCAATCACGTCATAATCTTCCCGCTGTGCGATAAAAGCAAATATTGGAACTTTAATGACCTTATTTTTATATTTTTGATAGTTTCCCAATATTTTTACATATTCTAAAGCTGGAATTTGAAAAAAAAAGACTTATTCAGTGACTGTTAGGCACTACAAATGTTCAATGATGGATAATAAACTTAATTCACATAGTTTTTTCACCCCCCCCCCCCCCTTCTTAACTTAATTTTGAAAAAATTGATTGACCAATAGGGATATATATATATATGTATGTAAAATCGATTTTGGATTATCAAAACTTGCAGCAATGTTGACCCCCAACCCCAAACTATTTGATTTAAGTTTTTTTATCCCACATCGATCTTTTGATGTCGTCCCTTATTGTCTAGGTGTCCCAGAATATTTTTTTTTTAGTGGTCATAATTATTTTGACTTAAGACGATATGTTACCACCACAGTGATATTGTTTGCCTTAAATAAATGGAGAATAAAGGCTTTTTCCCGTGGAGAAAAATCCCAATTTGAAACAAAAATGGCTTAAAATTATTCCCAAAAAGTCAACTTTTTTCACAAACAATGCAGTCTTAGTAGTAAAAGTGCATGAATTCAAACAGAAAAACACTCTTTCAGACATTTTTCATGCCTAAAATGACTATATGTGCAGATTTGAGGGTATATTTATGCATCTTCACTGACAATAAGGGGTATAACTTGAAATGAAGGTTTACCTCTAGAAAGGGGGTCTGCAAATTTAAGTTCCAGTCAAATTCCTGGTTTATTTTATATTTCCCAATTGGAAAAAAATGACACATATTTTCCCAATAAAAATGGGTAGAGGTAGTTTTGAAAAAAGCCAACAATATCACTGCACCAGATTGCAATGAGACTTGCCTATCAACCAGTGACCAAATGAAGTAAATATTAGTAACCATTGGTCCTAACAATAAACAAAACCAAAACTTGTACCAAGCTATTATACTAAAATAAGGCCTAGTCCAAGTAATTATGACGTCTGGCAAGGCTATTTTAATTTTTATCCTGGGACGCTAGGAAGGTGTCCCAGAAAAAAATTAAAATAGCCTTGCCAGACGTCATAATTATTAAAACTAAATGAAATAAGGCCTATTCCAAATAATTATGACGTCTGGCAAGGCTATTTTAATTTCTTCGGCGTCCCCAAGGACTTATATATATAAAATAAATTAGCCTTGCCAGACATCATAATTATTTGGACTAAATAAGGCCCAGACAAAACAAAACATAAACAAATTCCAACAAAACACTGACAGCCTAATTTATCAACACGACTACAAAAGAACAAATATAATATTCGCATACTGACTTCAGATGCACATACAGAATAAGGTAGGGTTTTGTCTAGGCGTGGTTAAATATGTTAAAAGAAAATGAGGGGGGGGGGGGGCTAAATCCTCCTTCATTATCATATCAATTAATTAAATAAGTTATGACTTTTGCAAGGTTAATTTTATTCTTATCTATGATATCTTGATAGGCTGATTTTTTTGTTTGTTACTAGATAATAACATTATAAATTGATCACCAGAAATGATTAGCAGGTGCTCACAACAAATAAACAACAATTTTTACGAAGCAACCCTGTGACAGTGCCGCAGCTATCGGGAATGCAAGTGGTAAAAGTGGTAGCATACGTACTAATTCATTTCATCCGCTCCTCTATCAATATTTAAAAATGAAAGTCAATTATGCCTTTTTTAATTTCCCCCATCTGAACACGTGTAGCATGTTTGCCAAAGCTAAACTCGTTTTTTTCTAACTCTCCACCTTTTTTCATCTACTAAAATGGATGAATTACAAAGTAAACAACTTACATTCATTAATGCTTACATATTTTGTAGCTGTCACTTACTTTTGTCGGTATATTTCCACACATTAGAGAAAATAATTGCTCCGGCAAGGTGCTTCCATTCTGCAAACTTCCAAGCATCTAATGACGGCGATTTGGGGTCGATCGGCTTCTCATTGGTTGCTACTCGGAAGTAGGCGGGGTGTAATCCCGGCAATAAAAACATCTATTGCAACCATTTATTATATATTTTCAACAAAAAAATGCCGTAATCTTGTTTTAATAATCAAATGACATCATACCAGTATCCCTTTTTTATCCGCATGCCTGCATGCAGTTTGTATTTTACAATTTTATCGATGGACGCTGCTTACGGAATCCGCCATTGATGAATATATAATGAGGTAATTGCGGAGTTACCTTCCCCTGACAAAAATTCCGCGAAATTCGGCGAAATTGCCTTAACATCACTGCGCAATTATCAAAAAGATTTCTAAAATGAATCATGCTAACAGAACTATATGGTAAGGGATTGATTTTGGGGGTTCTATGGTTCAATGCAAATTCTAAGTTTGTGATAATCTCAAGTTTAACATGAACCACTAATGAATGCTAGGTCATTGGTATTATACTTTAACTTGATTTAACGATTCAAATAATGACTTCAATACCCTGCGTCAATTTGCAACAGACGAGACATATCTCTGTGTTAACAGTTTATTTTATATTTTTCTTCCAATTTTGATGTGTTTTTTTAATCTCAGTTCTATAAAACTATCCTTTTTAATGAAACCTCTGGACAGCTTACGTACTTGTATAGCAATTCAAAGTTCAAAGATATCTCGGATGACAAACTATACAAGCTTATCAACAATCGAGCAAAGAGATGTCCAACGTATCCTTAAAAGTTCAATCAAATTCATCATAGATACCAGATTTTAATATTTACGTAAGACGCGCGTTTCGTCTTTACAAGACTCATCAGTGACGCTCGATCAAATATGTTTTAAAAGGCCAAATAGAGTACGAAGTTGAAGAGCATTGAGGAACAAAAATTCCTAAATGTTTTGCCAAATACAGCTACGGTAATTTATTTCCTGAGGTAGAAAAGCCTATTCAAAGTTGAACACAGTTCATTCATAATTATGAATATATCAATGATTTTAAGTAAACACATAAGTGCTGACTACTGGGATGGTGCTATCCTGGGCAAAATAAATCAACCAGATGGCATGCTCACGTAAGGCAGCAAACATTTGATTTTCTTGTGGGGGATGGATCTTTTTTTTTCCAGTTTTTGGAGAACAAAATAATTTGCTTTTGACCTTGAGAAAAATAAAATTTTGTTTCACCCTCAGCTGCCACTATATGTAATGCTAAAATTGAGAGAGAAAAAATGATTTCAACTTGTCGATAAAAAAAATAGATTGTTTTTCGCCGAAGAAAAAATCCATAGCTCTCCCCCCAGAAAATCAAATGGTTGCTGCCTAAGCAGTTGTCATCAGTTCGTCAGTGTGATCTTTTGATCGTGATTATTACTTCTATTTTATAATGAAAAAATACTATTGTATTTAGCAACACTTTTCGAGGCAGAATATGTAGTAAAATCCCAAGATAAAATTGAACTAAGATATATTCGACAAAGAAAAGACCCCTACCAAAAGTTTATCGTCAACATCCATAATACTACCTCGTCAATTGAGAAATGGACCTACAGTTGATATATATTTATAATCAATCCTCCACAAATTCAATTTTAAAATATTCATAGTATAGGGAACCCGAAGGGTGACTGAGGAAACGAAATATGGTCAGTAAAACGTTTGCCGTTTGGCTGTGCGGGATGTATCAAGTTCGCAATCATGTCCGATTCGGGACGTTAGATGGGATGCCTCGTCTAAAGAGAATGCCACTTTTTAGCACGTTGAGAACCCTTGCAACAACTCTTTCAGGAGTCAGTAGGCTGTTGCAAGGCAACATTTCTATTGCTATCCAATAAACCCTCATTTTCCAGTGGCAGTCCAAAGAACTAAAACTGTTCCGCTACATAAATAAGTGTTTAAATGGCCACAAATTTGTCATTTCTATAAAGGCAAGATGCGTGTGATGCTATGTGAAGTAGATTTTGTGTGGTGTTGACGTAACCTTTTTCTTACTCGATTTTCACATCTTAAAAAGGAAGACTATCGGAATGTTGAAAGTAAATTTCTTCCTTGTTCTCCTCAGGTGATTTCTAATTATATTACTCTATAATGTGAATATCGGACAAAGAGATTATTTGACCAACATTTAATGCTGTCTTAGATACACAACATTGAATTTTCACTTGAGCCTCACACAACATAGGGCTAGTTAATTGTTTGCAACTTTACATACTATTGATTGCTATATTACTGTGACATATATTTTGTTGTCTTTACATTACAGTGTCAGCCTCCAATGCCGTTGAAAGAAAAAGTGTCAAGTTTATCCATATGTTTTTATAAACAGATATGCACAGTACAGATATTCCGGCGCTGGAAAATGTTGAGTTTGACAGTATTGAATTTGTGTGCTTACAGGTAAGGAAGAGTTCATGGACAAATATCAACCGTTACATTGGTGTTTCTAAATTGTCAAAATACTAACAAAAAAATTACTTTTTTAATGAATAGGCTACATAAATTGATGCACATCAACTGTTGTGTTGTTAAATGTCTAAATTTAAAACAGTGTATTAATGTGTCTGGAATTTCTGGTTTTATCATTTGTATCGAACATACACATTCTTGTATATTTCACGTCAAGTTGAATCTCAGGCATGTGTTTTAGTTTCCCTGACAGTATTTTAAGCTGAACTTACATAATAACATACTTAAATACAAACTGTTGGTACCATTACCCCGAAAATCAATCCCAACCTTCCTTTTTGGTATTGAACCTTGTAGTAAAATTTCATGGATACTATGTAATTATCCGGAAACCATATTTGTCGACATACATCGCTTACGACGACATCATGCCATAATACGCCTCAATTTTTTTCTTCGAACTTATAAAAATCAGGACGCTGTTTTTTTACTTTTTAATTGTTTAACATTTTACAATGTGGGTTTTTATTTTAAAATAGCTTATTACAATATATGTGGTAATCATTTTGGCTAAAGGTTGAAAGCAAACCACTGAACTGTCATTGTTCATACAGATAGTTTTCATGGGCAATCTTAGCACATCTCTTTATTTTTACATGATAATCATTGTAAAAATCAGTCATGGTTATTTGTGAAAACCCTTCATAGAATTTACTGAAACTTGAATATGAGCTAAACCATTTTTATGATTAAAAATTTCAAAATACTTTTATTTCCTGTATCTAATTGATTAAGGATTTTAGTTTTTTTAAGTTTACATTTACCGGTAGCTACTTTCTAGGGTTAAATATAAAACCAAGGGTGCACAGACATGAAAACTAAGCAAGATGATTTATATCACTCATTTATCTTGGAAAGTTGAATTGTCAGTTTGGTTCTCAGAAGAGGGTTTTTTTCTGAAAAAAAAAGGTATACTATTAATTTATACAATATTGTTAAACAAGAGGTTTACTAGCAAATAATTTTTATGATGAATACCGTACATCTTTATTCAAGCATTGATACACACATAGCATGAAAGTTTGAAATTATTCATTGGTAAAATAGTTCATGGCTTGCAATTTAAAAATATAAATATCAATAATTTAAGAAATGATAAGTCAATTTGTTACACAACCATGACAACCCTGATATTTAAGATGAGTTCTGAAAATATGTCAGTTGTTCTGTAGAACCTTGTTGACTTACGTTTCAACTGAAAGTTCAGTTAAAGAAATTTTCGTCTTTGACTTGTCCTTGCCATAGTTTGACATTCTTTGGATCGGCAAATAGCCAGTTTTCTGGCTGGTATCTTTTCTTCAACTGAGTCATACAGATTTCTGACTTTGGTCCAGAAAGTACCTTTGACAATGTTACCCCTTCTTTGTACAATTCTCTGAAAGAAATAAAAACACATATATACGTTATAATGTCAACTTAATATATACAGAACATTTTACTGTTATAATCGATCTATCTATCTCTCTTTATATATATAGTAGCATGGGTTCAAATCCCGGCGATCCCCAAGGGTGACTGGGGTAAAGAAATATGGTCACTTGGTCTTCTCCCGACCGGCAGTAAAACGCTTGCCGAAGTGGGGCGTCCGTTTGGCTGTGCGGGATGTATCAAGTTCGCAGTCACGTCCGGTCAGAAGGGGGACGTTAAATCCGATGCCTCGTGTAAAGAGAGTGCCACGCTCTTTGCACGTTAAGAACCCTTGCAACAACTCTTTGAGGGGTCCGTAGGTGGCCTGTTGCAAGGCTAAATTTCGGTCCCTATCCAATTTACCTTCATTTGCCAGTGGCAGTCCAAATTTCCCCGACCATCATCCCAGATGGCCTCTATTTTATCAGCCTACCTATTGTATTTATTGTGAACTTGTTCTCGTCCTGAATATGCATGAAATATTTGCTACTGGACGTTAAGCAACCAACACTCAATCAATCAATCAAATCCCGGCGAGGGAAGAACAAAACATTTGCGAAAGCAAATTTATAGATCTAACATTGTTGGGTTGATGTTCAGACGAGTTTTATATACATAATGTTCACGACCATGTATCACCATTTCTACAAAAATTGAAGAAGACAGGTATTGTGTATTTCAGAACTTTATTGTAATGATCAAAACACTGAGTAATGTTCTTCAATTTTGAATTTAGAGTTATTTTCTTTTTTTTTATGTTTTTTATATATACTGCACTGACAAGCTTTTTCATTGTCCGCTATTGTATAGGCGACTACCTTACAAGATCGACCATTATGGTATAAGAAGGACATCATAAACTGTCTGAGAAATTTTCTGGTCGAAAGACAGCATAGTTAACTGCTGGAAGGAGAATCTACAGAAACCTCGCTAGTGTTGTCTGGACTCTCGCAAGGTAGTTTGCTTTTATAGCTGACTATGCGGTATGGGCTTTGCTCCCTGTTGAAGGCCGTACGATGACCTAGAGTTGTTAATGTCTGTGTAAATTTGGTCTCTTGTGTGTGGACAGTTGTCTCATTGCCAATCATACCACATCTTCTTTTTTTTTATATCAGCCCGCCGATTTCTCTCAATTCTATAAATAAGCTCCAAGAGTATTTGTCAGCATCAAACGTTAGACTTTTCGCAGAAGTTAGTTTTCAAGGTCCACAACTTTTTAAAACTGTTTTATTAGTTTCCTACCGACGAAGTCAAGTAGGACTTTATGTGTGATATTACTTACTGTGGCATAATCTGTGTTTATGAACTGATGTTGATGGTTTATCGTATGCCCTTTGATACGGAAATGCTGTCCTTTGCTCATAGTTTGGAAATACTTTTCCTGTACAGTAAGTTTATACAAATTACTGTTCAAGTATACGTAGGTGTTTCCGATTTGGCCATATGCGGTCGGTAGATGTTGCTCATTTTACCCTGATGTCCTGAAAAAAGAATTATAAAAAAGTGATTTCTGTATCGCCTTTAAGGTCCCTCAATTTTAGTTTCTTGAAGGGCACTTCTTTTCCCCTAGCTCTCATTCTTTTCTTTCCTACAGGTGATGCCTGCAAAATTACATACACTATATATCTTTGTATAAATATGCATGTAAAGCTAATATGTTTGCACAAGAAAATTGTTGATATAGATCAAATTTTAGTTAATTGATTATTATTGAATGGTCACAATACAGAGAGGTTTTATTTCAACGGATTTCTGACTGTTAGACAAAAGTATTATTAACATGTCAGGTGGTTTAAACTGATGATGGTTTTTGTTAGTACTGTAGTCCTGATCAGTAGACGGGTGCCGCATGTGGAGCTGGATCTGCTTACCCTTCCGCAGCACCTGAGATTACCCCTAGTTTTTGGTGGGGTTCGTGTTGTTTATTCTTTAGTTTTCTATGTTGTGTCATGTGTACTATTGTTTTTCTGTTTGTCTTTTTCATTTT
Source organism: Mytilus edulis (assembly GCF_963676685.1). NCBI lineage: Eukaryota > Metazoa > Mollusca > Bivalvia > Mytilida > Mytilidae > Mytilus > Mytilus edulis. Next base: position 35,840,178 of record NC_092354.1, read on the forward strand.
TAGCCATGGCGTTGTCAGTTTGTTTTCGATTTACGAGTTCGACTGTCCCTTTGGTATCTTTCGTCCCTCTTTTATCATTTATATATTGTCATTATATATATTTATATATACACTTGTATATTTTTCAGGACATTGTACATGGATATTTCTACAATATTTTAATAGATAGTATATATATATATTCGGGAAACTGCAGGGGTATATACTAGTACGACATTTATATCCCCAATTGGAACCTCAAAAACGTCAGTATAATACCGGTTACTATGTGACGTAGTCAAAATCTATGGGACTGTCAGAGGCTCACAGAGGGAAAATAATGACGTGCGTCAGTTAATAATTCTTTTTTAATACAAAATAACGCAATTTACACTTTTAATTCTTAAATTTAATGCTGAAAGTGTAATTATAAATTATAACATACACGATAAAATTAAGTTTTCACAGCAAATTAGAAAATCCTTCACGTATGCCGAACATATCAGGTTGGGTTTTTTTTTCAACATATATGTGTTGATCCTGTTCTTGTACTTTCCTCCAGTCAACAATATTACCAATTCCACGGCCTCTTCAATTCAGATCTTTGAGTGCAGCATCTGATGTCAACGTAAGACTATCGATGCACGATTCCGGCATAGCTACATTACATATTGCTTGGATGGAATCACTGGTGATAGGTAACCGACTGAGTGCGTCTGCATCTGCGTTACTTTTTCCAGGTCTGTACTTGATATCAAAAGTAAAAGCTGCGAATCCTGCTAGCCAACGGTGTCCTGTGGCGTCTGACTTTGCAGTTGTCAATACATAAGTGACTGGATTATTGTCTGTGTATACTGTGAAGTCTTGTCAATAAAGGTAGTCTCTACCCTTGTCACATACTACCCATTTCAATGCCAGAAATTCTCTTTTGTGTGGTGCATAATTGCGTTCAGCCTTGTCGAGTTGACTGGCATAACTGATGACTCTTTTCATTCCCTGCTGTTTCTGTTAAAGAACTGCTCCTAAGGCATCTCCAGAGGCATCAGTATAAAGAAATACGGTACTGAACCATCTGCATAACCAAGGATTGGTGCACTTACTAGGTGGTCTTTCAGAAACTGGAATGCCTGTTGGTGTAGATTATTCCATATCCACTCTCTAGATGACTTGGATTCAGGCTTCTTCTTGTTTGGTGCCGGAATCAAATCGGTTAAAGGTCTGCTGACTTTACTGAAACTCTGTATGAAGCGTCTGTCATTTTTATGATTTATTACGTTAACGCTTGGACTGATTCGGGTGTGTCTATTCTGAGTTGGTCTTAGCATTATGTATTCGGGTTTAGTTTACTGTAATTAGTTCATACTTCAGTTTCATTATGTATATCTCTTTCATATTTACTGAAAAAATGTTACCGAGGAAATGATGCAATTTTTAAATAAAGCTGTGGTGTTTCAATTATACCCTAACATTCCTATTTTAATTTTAATAATTTCTTCAGGTACATAAAGACAAGGATATTTACCAGCTCTAGAAGTACCAATGTCATTTGTATGACGTCTTTTTAAATTCTCAAAACATATAAATTATTACGATACAACATAATATATATATAGTGACTGCATAAAGCAGCAATCATTTGATTTTCATACCAGCATATATCCCGAGAAGAGGTTATTCAAAAACATACCAGACCTTTAGCTCAGTCAATGTTTGGAGGAATAGCGAGTTACAATGCAATTCTTGTGCTAGATGGTACCTGTATATATGTGGACAGGATCAATAATTTCAATTTCCAGCGAAGGTCATACAGTACACACAAAGGTAGACGTCTTGTAAAACCAATGATTGTTTGCACATGTTTTAACATAGCCTGCAATTATTTACAATGATTTTATACCAGTTGTTATATTCTAATAATGTGTATGCTAAAGATATAAAATGTATAATACTATATATTGATATGTTATTATTACATGAATTGACAACCGACTGTTGTTTATGTGACTCCACACAAATTGACTGATACAGCAACAGGGAAAACTTGCACCATTGGATAAGATGGGTGAGTGACTCCTACAGTCCTACAGCTGAATCAAGATTCCTTTGATCAAGAATTCAAGAGGAAGCAAACAAAATATCCTCTCTTATTCATTTGATTGTGTTTAAACAAATTATCTCTTGTAGAGGTAATTCATGCATTCCCAGAAATTAAATGTTGAAGGGAGTGATGAATTGGAGTTCTTTAGCGACTTTTGGGCTAAAGTGGTGGAGTATTATGATGAAGTAACTAAAAAAGATAATTTAAGAAAATGGGACAGAGTGAGGTTACTGCTTGCTTTTCACACCTACATAACTTGATTCTACATACATGTTAGGAAATGCCATTTTAAATAGGTAAGCAAGCACAGAAAGATATTTAGCATTTAACATATCGGAAAATAATTGGTAAAATAATTTATTCTCCAGTATCTTTACTACAGGAAATTCAAAGTAAATGAAAATATCTACTTACACATTATATTTATAATACATTAATCTAATAAGTGCAGGCTTAGTCAGTAAGTATCATTCAGTGCCCATCTATTTATTAATTCATTTACATGGCTTAGTACTTTATAGTTTTTGTAGTTTCATGAGTTATCACCCCTGTTCTATAAATTTGCAACAATTACCAACAAGTTTTTCACTAGAAGTAGGTTCCAATACATTTCATAATCAATTTGAATAATTTTAAAAATCAGGAAGGTTGGACCAATGGGTCTATAAAACCGTGCAAGTTTGGATGGAAACACTTCATGAACACTTCTTAGAAAAATCCAGGATATTGAATTATGCATGTCACCAAATATATAGATTCAAAAACATAACATACCTATTTCTTATAACAACAAAGAGTTATATTTACACCCTTCACAACTAAACTGTCCATGTGATAGGTTAGGGAGTGGTGCTGCTACCAAGTCATCAAAGAGGTACTGCTATGAACCGGATTCATAAATTCAATTAGTATTGCTATCTTGGCTGTCCTGTTAAAAATTAATTCTTTTTAAAATTCAAACATTTTTTTGTTGTTATTGCTTTTAATGATTTGTTCTCATAGTTTTGTTTCTTTCCATTTTGATTGAAAGGCTATGTATGCCTGGAAAGGCTCACCGGAGCTGAGGTTGACTTTCCCCAGAGAGTCCCAACGCTGATGCCTCTGTAAAAGAGCAATTAACTCCACCTGCGCCCTCCAGTGCATGAGCAGTGCCTACATCATTGTGTGATCGAAATAAAGGATGAAAGTATTTTTGCTGAACAATATGTTTCTTCTTGAGATCAGGTGATATTGAGGGGGAGGCGTTTGAGGGGTTCTGATGCCGAAATCCTGAGATCCCAAATCTAAAGAAATTTAAATCCAGTCATCCTGTAAAAAAAAGGATCCCAAAATGATCAATCCTGATATTCAGAACTTAGATAACCTGATATCCGATGCTTGGGAAAAAAGGTTCTGCCTTATATGTTATATATGGGACACAGAACTGTTCCTGCATGTCTATGTAATATATTTCTATGAAAACGGAGGGGTAACAGAATCCTAGCAACAACAAAAGTATTAAAGTCACCCAAAGGAAACAGCATGGCTAAATACAAATAAGAAAGGTTTCAGAAATAATTACCATCGACTGTACAATGGCTGCATGATGTTGCTAATCCCTCTTTAAGTTGAACCAACTCGTTTACGATGACCTCATTATACTTATTCAATTTCTTAGGAGCACGTGGTCCTACAGAGAAATAGTTCATATACACTAATAATTAACACATACTTCATCTGTGAATCCTGTGGGACACTGAACTATAAAATATTTGTTGTGGAATCCAGACTATCCACTTTTTCAAAAACTAACCAGAACAATCATAATTCACATATATGTATTTTAACACCATGCAGTACGGAACTACACAAGTAACTACAACGTCAAGAAAGAATTCGTCATCCGGCAATGCACAAGTTTGATAAAGTTATGCTTCTATCAAACACGGAAATTTAGGGCCGATCCAATATTTTTGATGAACAAAATACTTGCAAGTCTCAGGCGCTTGCCGGATGCACAGTTCTAGGATAAACCCCCCTTTTTATTTCTCAACAATCATTTTCACTTTTTTAAAAGTCTACATGTAAGCTGCCCGTAGTTTGAGCACGTTTGCGATTGAATGTGTTTAAGCCATTTTTATTTATTCTTTGTAATTATTATCCACGGAGGGGATGCTGGTAAGATTAAATGATTTACTGAATGAGGGATCCACAGTAGATCGTATATCAAAAATTTAAAATTTGTTCCTTAAACTCTTGTTGTTATACCCACTGTTGTAAATTTTATATATGCTGGTACTCAAATAGTGAGACACCATGCCACCGTGTGACATTAATTTATTATTAACCTTAATTGGCAAAGTTGCACATACTGCTTTTTTTTTTTAACTCAACACTCTTTTCTTGTTTTTTTTGTAATTTCATCATAGCCCCCCCTTCTCCCCTTAAAAATAAATGGTAGCTCCCATAATGTCGTTTTTCTAATATTATTTATTCTATACATGTCAGTCGCCCTCTTTTTACACACAGACCTGAATTAAGTAAGATTATTTTGTGCTATATATCAATAAGTGAGGGGAGTAGGAGGGGTCCTGATCCCGAAATCCCGGGCTTAAAAACACGAAATCCCGAGGTCCTGCACTTAAAAATCTTAAATCCCGACAACCCGAAATTTCAAAAAAAAAAGAAAAGAAAGTGTCAATCCCGAAATCCCGAGCTTAAAAATACCCGATCCAAGAGTCCCGATAACGGTCCTATCTCCCCTCATAAGTGCTATCAGTTAATATGGTTAAATTTATTACCCGAAATCAATCCAAGTAGAAGAGTGGTACCAGTCTTTGACCTCAGTTGATGTGGTAGATTCAGGATCAGACTAGACTGTGCCCAAATGCTGTACGACCCTTGGCTGATGATGTGATGGAAGGGGTTAAAACCGTCTGAACAGTAGAAAAGGGCTATGGCATTCTTCCCCATCTCCTTGCTGAAAGTTGACCAACTAGATGTGTAATGCAGGTCTGATATGAAGCGTGCTTTTTCTAGAATGCAATCCATCAAGGCTGTTAGTCTGGCCAACGATTACACCACTCAGAGCAATGTATTTAAGCAATTTTGCGCCTGTCCCAAGTCAGGAGTCTCTTACCTTTGTTAGTCTTTTCTTATTTTTAATTTTAGTTTCTTGTGTAAAATTCTGAGTTTATCACTGAACTAGTGCACATTTTTTAACGGGACCAGCTGAAGGACGCCTCCGGGTGTTTCTCGCTACATTGAAGACCCATTGGTGGACTTCGGCTGTTGTCTGCTCTATGGTCGTTTTCTTGTCGCTTTGACACATTCCCAATTTCCATTACCAATTTTATTTATTCCTTTTAGTGTTGTTTTTTTTTATTGCAACAGCTAATCAATGTTAGTTCTCACTTTGATAAACGGTAATTTGTCCATAATTTAATGTATTTATCGGTAGTGTATGATGTACAAGTGAAGTAATCAAAGATACCAAGAGACGATGAAAACTGAACAAAATTGGACTGAAGCCCAAACATTTGTCAACATTTTAGAAAAAAATTAAAAGATTTTTATTCAGTTTTGAATGTTTTTAAAAAATCATAGAAATGATACATGTTTGTACATGTGAAAGGTAATGCAAAATTAATGGACATACTTGAATACCTTTTACATATTTATATTTATATTCGTATTTAATTTTTTTAAGATCTTGTTAATTCATTAATCATTTATCTTTCAGATATAATTTACAGAATCACTTTATGTAATGTAGATCAAAAGTAATTGGCAATGAATAAATCTATCATCCTTATACATATCAAACATCTAATATACACATTTGTGTATTCAATTATGAGGTCAAATACTTATGTATTAAGAATTGGATGCATATTGGAGTGGTCTGTATAATTATGTAAGAATGAGGTTGATAGGTAATGTGGTCAATTTGATTGAGCAGTTTAGGAGGTGGGGCATTGTAATTAAAGGTCCACCTGGTCTCTGATTGTTAAGTGATAATGACAGTGGTCAATCATTCAAGTGGAATCAATACCCACTTACCTAACCAAAATGTTTTTTAAAAAAGCCTGCACATCAACACACCTTAATAACATACATTCTTGAATGAACTGCTCCAATAATATACCCAGTTTTTTTTAAGTTTGTTTGTGTATTATGTGCACATACATGAGAACCATAGGGAACTATGTTTTAGTGTGAATACATTTAGTAACAGTAGCTAACCTGTCCTGTTGTTCGGGAGGGTGGTGCCTAAGTAGAGATTTAGAACAAGTTTTAATCTTTCCAAAAATCATTATTGTGTTTTCTTAATAGTATTTATGAAGTCAGGGATTTATTCTTCTTTTTTTTTATTTAAGTCGGGGAACTCTCAGGTATTTAAAGTTTTTACAACTGATATACACCTGTCCTAAGTCAGGAATCTGATGTACAGTAGTTGTCGTTTGTTTATGTAATATATACGTGTTTCTCGTTTCTCGTTTTGTTTATATAGATTAGACCGTTGGTTTTCCCGTTTGAATGGTTTTATACTAGTAATTTTGGGGCCCTTTATAGCTTGTTGTACGGTGTGAGCCAAGGCTCCGTGTTGAAGGCCGTACTTTAACCTATAATGGTTTACTTTTTTAAATTGTTATTTGAATGGAGAGTTGTGTCATTGGCACTCACACCACATCTGCCTTTATCTATATGATATCTATAATACTAAAATTACGAGGTCCAATTTGTCAGCCGTCATCGGGTAAAAACGACAAATCAAAGAATTCAACTCTATATATAACTAATATAGGACAATGGTGTAGCTTAAAAATTACTCCACTCCAGACCCTTTTGTTTTCCACATAATTAATATTGCCAATAATTAACAAGTTCCGGGTCGAATCCGATACCGATACCAATATTCGTGAACCTGTTAGCTATTACCTTATCTGTACGTTCCGCATTTGACAGGCGCACCACCTAACGGTGTATTTAGGATTTTGCTACATATACACGGGTCATAATCAAAGGGCTGACACTACTACATGTGTTTGGACTTTTGATTTTGCCTTTTGATTTTCCCTTTTGAATTTTCCTCGGAGTTCGGTATTTTTGTATTTTTACTTTTTACTAAATTCAATCATTGTCAAATTGTTCCCTATTGTAGTTTTATTCAGCAATCAGCAAGACTTTCTAAGATAACTAATATAGGACAATGCTGTTGTTTAAAAAATACTCCATTCCTGGATAGCCAGGACCTTTTGTTTTCCAAATAATTAATATTACCAATAATTGATAAGTTCAAGGTCGACGGGTTCAAACAGAAAGATTTGAAAGCAGAGAAAACTTTGTATCTTATAATTGACATGACTTTATCAGATGACAATACTAATTACTAAAATAAGGCTTAGGCATAGTTATATACTTTAATTCAGTCACGGACCCGCGATATCACGGGTGTGTACTTGTAAATCTAATGATTTTAATATTTTTTAGATCATCAGCAGGATAGCCAAAGTACACCTATCATGCCATTTGGAAATTCAGAAAGTAAGATTTTACAGAACATACTATCTTTATCATAGTGTTGAAGATACATGTATGTAATGGTCTAATGGATATGTTCCTTACGTCGTAACTACAATCCCATTCCCTTTCATGAATTTGACCTACCGAATTAGACTATTTACCGGATTTGTAATCACATAAGCAACACGACGGGTGCCGCATGTGGAGCAGGATCTGTTTACCCTCCGGAGCACCTGAGATCACCCCTAGTTTTTGGTGGGGTTCGTGTTGTTTATTTTTTGGTTTTCTATGTTATGTCATGTGTGCTATTGTTTTTCTGTTTTTCTGTTTGTCTTTTTCATTTTTGGCCATGGCGTTGTCAGTTTGTTTTGGATTTATGAGTTTGACTGTCCCTTTGGTGTCTTTCGTCCCTCTTTTAGATTGTAATGGTATCCCAGTTTTATTTTCTTGAAAAATCCAAAACACAAATTGTCCTATCAAATTCAGTCTAATTATCTGCCCTTGATTTTAAAAGGATTTTTTTCTTGAAATTTTAAATATACTTTACCGCACTTAACTTTCGGAGAGTTTAATCTTAAAATTTCAAGTTTAGGTGTTTTGTTGTATATTGAATGCTACTTGGTAAAATACTTTTAAAACAAATGGGATGTTCAGATTGATTGATTGATTGTGGGTTACTAAACCTCCAGTTGCAAATATTTCATGCATATTCAGGACGAGTACAAGTTCACATTAAATACAATAGGAAGGTTGATACATTAGAGGCTATCTGGGATGATGGTCGGAGAAATTTGGACTGCCACCGGAAAAGGAGGGTATATTGGATAGGGACAGAAATTTTGCCTTGAAACAGGCCACCTACGGACCCCTCAAAGAGTTGTTCCAAGGGTTATTAAATTGCAAAAAGTGTGGCACTCTCTTTACACGAAGCATCAATTTTTAACGTCCCCCTTCTGGCCGGACGTGACTGTGGACTTGATACATCCGCTTGGTCCCCTATCAAAACTTACATAAAGACAAAACATTCGGTTATTGACCCCTTGTCCTCTATTCATTTTCATTTGTCATTTGTTTGAAAAGGCAAAAATCTACTTTGAAGCACATCTGTAACTGTGTAAAGCATATCTTAAACATTTAATAACCATACTTCCATTTCCTTCCATAGCTGCGTAGACTTCTGCTTTGTTCCCTCAACATTTCTCTATCTGTTGTTATAATTAGGGTTACTGTAATATTAACCTTGTTTCTAATGTTCTGTTATATTAAATGCTGCAGGTCCTAGATGTGAAAAAGAAAGAACTTGCTGTAATGGATCCCTTGAGGGAACAAAGCAGAAGTCTACGCAGCTATGGAAGGAAATGGAAGTATGGTCATTAAATGTTTAAGCAAAAGCACACTATCTACTGGGATCTTGGATAACCAAACTGTTATTTTCTAAAGCAATTTTCTATTTATATACTGTGGTAAGCTTTAACAAACAAAATACCATATGTTTTATGTAAATGACACTGTTGACATATACATTTAATATGTTCCGTGCTTTCATGTAGTGCATTCCATGATATTCAAGGGATTGTCACATTTCCTGACCCCTACTTTCACTTCTTGAACTATTTTTTTTTTGCGTAGGTAAACGGTATTAATATGCTATATATCAGTGGGATTTCTGTTCCTATCCTAGCGACAGAATTATCCTCGTGCTGAACGCCCCGGACGCTATACAGGTGCAATTACACAACAGAAGATGAGACAGACATTGATTATGGTGGAAACACGCCGCTTGTAGTTATGCTACCAATACCAGAAACATTCACATATCTGAATTTGCCAAAAATATAAAATACTGAAGTTAATATAGAAGAACTGTCATAACATTAAATATGGATTGATTGATTGATTATTGGTTGCTTAACGTCCAGTGGCAAATATTTCATGCATATTCAGGACGAGAACAAGTTCACAAAAAATACAATATGTAGGTTGATACGATAGAGGCCATCTGGGATGATGGTCGGGGAAATTTGGACTGCCACTGAAAAATGAGGGTATCTTGGATAGGGACAGACATTTTGCCTTGCAGCAGGCCACCTACGGACCCCTCCAAAGAGTTGTTAAAAGGATTCTTAACGTTCAAAGAGCGTGGCACTCTCTCTTTACACGAGACATCGGAATTAACGTCCCCAATCTGACCGGACGTGACTGCGAACTTGATACATCCCGCACAGCCAAACGGACGCCCCACTTCTGCAAGCGTTTTACTCCCGGTCGGTAGAAGACCAAGTGACCATATTTATATTCCCCAGTCACGCTTAGGGGGATTGAATATGGAACTAAAATCTATGGCATCCCTCTGGAATATGGATTTAAACACAGGAAATACCTGAAATTTATATTTTGAAAAATAAAAAAGACGAATGTGAATTAAGTAGAGGAGAATAGCTCCATGACGACAACAGACATCAACATGTGCAAGCTACCTATTAACTGTCACAAAACAACATACCCTGTGCTTAACAACATGAAACGACAAAATTATTTTCCCATACCTGTGTGATGACAAAAAAATAATTGACACTTCTTGTACCTGGTGTTAAAAATATGAAATTTAAAAAAAAATTCAGTAACAGGGATTGTTAAGTTATTTGCTAATTGTGTGAATTCTTAAAATCAAAAATAGATATTAAAATGACTAGAAATCTTTTCTATGACTAGATTACTGTAATCAAAAACAGAAACAGAAAAATGAATGACATACAATTTACTCGCAATGTTGAATCAATGGGGGGCTATATTTTTATTCTATGCCTACTTTTTTTTTGTCGACTTCGGCGAAGAACAATCTATTTTTTTTTGCGACAAACCGAAAACATTTTTTTTCTTTCAATTTTAGCATTACATATAGTGGCAAAACGTTATAAAGAAATGATAGAGGAATTAATTGTGGTCTCGGGCCCACTTGACGGAAGAAACGTTTGTCATTGACCCATAAGTGTCAATTATTTTTTCTACGTCACACAGTTATTGGAAAATATATTTGTCGTTTATAGTGTGAAAAAAATGATACAACCACTATGTTCTGTCAGTTATCTTTCGATTAGTTAATCCGCTCCGAGTGCAGTTGAAAAGTTCCGAAAAAGAGAGCTAGGGGGAAAAGTCCCAGAACATAACTTATATGTTGGGTCAATCATCCATTCACATAGCACAACTAGTAAGGCAAATTTAAGTTGCATTTCATTACTCATTTAAAACGGAATAAGTTGTATGTTTTTACCAATTTGGTATTCACAGTACCCTTCAGAGAGAGAAAAATACTTCTTCCGAATGTGGGTACTTATTAAAATGTCAATTTTAGATTAATGAATAACAATAAATTAGAACTTATACCTATATTTTACTTTGCATCAATTCTCAATTCATCTTTTTACTTGTTTGGTATTTTATATGAGCGTTACTGACGAGTCTTATGTACACGAAACGCACGTCTGGCGATCTAAATTATAATTCTGGTACCTTTGATATCCTTTTCTCCAAATGGAACTTTGTGTGACTGGTTGAAAAACCAACGGAACTTTTCAACCAGTCACACCAAGTTCCGTTGGAACTTTTGGGCTAGTTCGTAAGTAATGGTTTAGACTTATTTGCCAAAGAGGTTCTTTGTAACTAGTTGATAAGTTCCTTTTGACTTTTGTTATCAGTATATTGGTTCCCCTTAAAAAGGACCAATTATAATATTTTGTGCTTAATACATATAATATGGGACAAAGGGTAGGCATCTTTTCGGGTGAAATTGTTAAGGACTCTATAATCTATACAGAATCTCCAAGTCTGGTTCCTTTTCCTACAGAGTTCGACTGGGGAACTCCAGGGACTATTAATGTGCTCTATAATGCTCTTTCATGTCATATTTTAACATTTTGTCAATTTCTTGACTAATTATGTCTTTCCAGACAAGAGCAACTCTCCTTGGGGGAATTTGGATGGCCCTGGCTTCACCAGTATCTGAAGTTTGCTTAACAATGTCCGTGCGACTTAAGTTTCCTTCCCAATAAATTTTCAAACGATCTGAATATTCAATTATACAAGATCTGTAATGAAAGAAATTGGTTTAAAGTTATACAATGTAGTCAATACTTGGCATCTTCAATACTGGCTGATTCTTCAAACACTTTAACGATCATCTTTTTCGACTAAAACGGCGAAACATACATATAATTCAAAGATGGACACTTTCAAAGCTTCACTGTGTATTGAAATATCATACGAGTTTGTGAAAAATCCTAAATCAGTAACAATTTTGATTATTTAACTCACATTTTCCCTGTCTTTCTGTTCTGTAATGTTTGGCTGCCTCATCAATTGCAACCAGAAAATCTGGTGTCTTCTTTCCATTAAGGACGCCTCCAATGCCCTTCCTGTACTTTTGAAGTCCTTCTGTTAGCATTTCAACAAGGTAATTTGAAGCTGTAGTTGGCTCAAGTCGCGAAAATTCTTTCAAAAGCTGCAATAAATATTGAAACAAGTATAATATATATTGGGTCAAACCTTCATTCATAGTTAATGCAAGATATTTTTCAAACATAATTGTGTGCTACTTAAATTCATGTTGTTAGCTATATAGGGTTAAGAAGCATAATCATTAACAATTTCTTTAGTTTTATCTTTGTTATGTGTGCGTTAAATAGTCAATGGATTTCTCACAATCATCTTTTAAATTAAAAAAAATATTTTTTTCGTCCCAAAGTCTGGTGTAAGCCATGGGCAAAGCTCAACCAAATTCCTGACACTAATTTTGTCTTATACTATCTGTTTTCGCCTGTAAGGGAATGTTAAGTTATTATTTTTTTGTTTACATTTTCCAAGACTTTGTATGTTATTCATGCTCTCTTTAAAGCTATTTTGAATGAATATAATGAGACGTATCATTTTCTTTCAATGGAATGTCTGGAAGGTATCTACCCAACCTCCAGGTAAAGTTGTTTTTATATCCGTCGGACTTCTTCTCTAGTGTTATCACTTTCTTTATTCTTTCCTCAATGGTGATAGGGGTATAGAAATATGGTCACTTGGTCTTCTCCCGACCGGCATTGAAACGCTAGCCGAAGTGGGGCGTCTGTTTGGCCGTGCGGCATGTATCGCAGTCACGTCCGGTCAGAAGGGGGACGTTAAATCCGATGCCTGGTGTAAAGTCCAATATACCCTCCTTTTCCGGTGGCAGTCCAAATTTCTCCGACCATCATCCGAGATGGCCTCTATTGTATCAACCTACATATTGTATTTATTGTGAACTTATTCTCATCCTGAATATGAGGACGACCCCTCGTTAATGTAATTAAAGTTAAATGATCGATCTTCTTGAAGTTTATTGAACATTGCATGCTGTTAATTGATTTTGTGTTATTTAAATGAGTTATTTTAGGAAACAGTTCTAGATACATATATTTTATTATACAACCGTCGAAGATATTCTTGTATGAATTTATGTATTTAAAATTGTGTCAACATTTTTGTTAATGTCCAGTGGCAAGTTAAATCCATATTCAGAACGCTGAATGTGTTTTTGCAATAGTCGAAGAGGGGGCTTTGGTTGATTGTATAGGGATTCATTGGAGCAAGACTGGGGCGGACCCCCTCTTATGGCAGTCAGTGCCCTCCCCCTTTATGAAAATTGCTGAATCCGCAACTGTAAGGGAAATTATTCGGCCATCCTTATCACACACATTATCATTCTCCTTTAACAAAAAACTTTATCGTTTTTTGTGGTCAGTGTTACAAAAAATAAACTGAGATTTTTTCAAAAACTATTGAATTCAAACAGGGGAAGAATTAAAGGCCAGGGAGTCGCCCCCCCCCCCTCTCCCCTAAAAATGTGGTTGATTATATTTGGATTCAATGGATCGTGACTGGAATGATACAATTTTGTATAAAAATTATTTATATAATTATACAAACATTTTTAATTATGTTGATTTAACTTTTTATTTCGTGGAGATTTTGTACTCAATTCATTTTTCTTAATTTTTGCTTTTTATATTCGATTGATGCTTTTTTTTATTTTAACATGTACTATACATATTTTTTTGTTTTTGATTGGCAAACTTCGTTGGTAACTAAAGAAGCATTTACTTTTTATGGATAAGTTGTTTGTAGAACACGATTAATAGTTAAAGGGGCATAAATGTTAACCCTTGTCCGACCGTCCGTACGTCCCGATCTTGGTTAGGCTATGTGTTTAGGTCCGTTTTTTTTTGGATACTAAACATGATATATCATTGGTACCTGGTCAGCAGAGAGACATTGGATTCACTTTAGATATGGTCAGTTTAACCTTTATGAAAATAATAAATGACTGGTTAAGTTTTGCGTTTAGGACGATATCTTAGAAACTGGATAAAGTAAAGCAGTGGTATCTGGCCTGTGGATTGTTCTTTGGTAGTATAACATGGTTCACTATTACTAAGGTCACTGTAACCTACATTCAGACACACACTACTTTGGTTAAATTTTACATTAATTCAATTTTCCTGGATACTGTTTCTAGTCAGTGGCTGGGTCTTTGATATGACTACAGGTTTCATTATCAATAAGGGCGCTCTGACTTTTATTTATGTATCAATTACTCTGGTATGATGTTTGTATGGAAATCAATATGAAACCCATTGGGGAATTTTATGTTCCATAGACAAACTTTCTAGTTTGGAATATATTTTAGAATTAAATATAACTAGTTTATAATCGCTCCTATATTTTAGAACAAAGTACTGCAGCTGTCGATGGGTCCATCCTGGTTTTGACAACACCACAGGCAAAAAGCACACCTAACTTGATAGATTCTTCAGGTATTGTAACTTTGGTGGTTATATGCACCTTTGTAAAGTTTGTAAATGAATGATTACCCCTCTTAGTTTATCTAATTTGCTTTGAATTCTTCTAGCCTTCACAAGTATAACTTTGCTGTATCCTAGAATGACACTATGCTCCCTTAATCAAGTATCACCACATGAACTACATGATTTGTGAAATGTATCATAGTTATCAATTTCTAAACAGAAAACATATAATCTTTCCTTTTATTTTACAGCTAAATATGTGTGTGACATCTGTGGTAAACATTACCGGTCCAAACAGGGGATGTTGGACCATATGAAGAGAGAGCATGGGACACCAAATTTCACCTGCACCCAGTGCCAAAAAAAATTTATATCCCGCACTTTGTTCCGGTCCCACCTCCTTAACCATTCAAAGGTATTATTCAAGGAAAACAATATTTTATAGCACAATTTATCCCAAAGATAAGATACCTTGTAGGTCCTTAAATAAATACCGGTCTCTAAAATGAAAATGCATTAACAAAACAGAAAAGTTCGGCAAATATTTATTGACCAACTTAGTAAAACAATTGTAACAACATTCATTTTGATGACATTACATGAAGGAAACAAATACCTACGAAATAACCCAAAAGACGTATACTCTATGGGAAACGACTGAAAGAGTCAAATAACAAAAATACCGAGCTCCAAGGAAAATTCTAAATAGAAGGCCCTTTATCAAATGGCAAGCAACTCTCATATTTCTGACTTGGTACCGGCATTTTCTTATGTAGAAAATGGTCGATTAAACCTGGTTCAAAAGGTAGCTTAACCAATCACTTGTACGGCAGTCGCATAGTCGGAATAGACACTTCCAGGAACACACACACATAGTTTAGCAATTTTGAACAAATGTTTAAGAATGAACACTTATCATGAATATTCGTATATTGTGATTTCAGATCGACTTTAAAACGGCCATTTAACTAAGAAAATTTAACTTCTCAAACACAATTAAATTCTTTCTTATTACCGCATATGTATGTTGGCCACATTTCTCCTTTTTTTCAGAATGATTTTCTTTTTTATTTCAGGACAAACAGTACAAATGTGGAGATTGTTCAAAGCAGTATGTGCATAACAAGGATTTGGTCAACCACATAAATGCAAAGCACAGCGACACCATTTATAAATGTGACACCTGTCAGCTAAAATTTTCATATAAAAAAACTCTGTTTGAGCACTGCCAGGCAGCACACGGTAACAAAACCTATGTGTGTATCATGTGTGATGCCAGTTTTCGATATAGGTCGAACTATAGAAGACATCAAAAAAATGTACATCAAATGTAAATTGATAAAAATAATACACTGATAACAAAATTACTTGGCTTTTTTTATTTTTTAATCACAGGGTGCATTATTTTTTGTTGAGATGTTAGATGTCTGTTAAATCATCATCTTTCAAACCAAATCTTTTGTGCGCTAAAATACGTTCCTCGTTAGTCCTGTGATATAACCTTGCACCCTCTGCACCTCTACCGGGAGCACCAAATTCTGAAATAATACCCTTTTTCCTATTTAGACAACTACTCTTCCTCTCCATTTTGTCAAAGAAATGAGATCTGAAACCAAAGAAAGTCTTTAGTAGTTACATATTCATGTCAAAAATATTCAGTAGGTTAGTGAATGGGTTGAATTGTTATCTAATATATATATATATATATGTTAGTGTCTCGAATATATTGATCAAATTAAAAAGACAGTACAAGGTACAAAGAGAATTAACAACTTCGATTTAAGAAAAACTACGCCTTTCTTATTTTTTATGTTTTAGGTCTATTTTGGTGACAAGTTTCGATAGCCTACTAGTATTTTCGATATGCTCTACAAAGTCTATAATGTTTTTTTACAATTGATTTGGAAAGAGCGTCGCTGATATATCTTTATTGGACATTTACAATCTCCTTATAGTTTTCAAGCTAGTCTGAAGCTAACAGCTGATAAGTGCATCAAATTAGCTTATATTGAATAAAGTCGTCCTTACCCTACTTGAATATCGTGTGTATCTGTATTGGTGTCGTTTGTTTCATTCCCTTTATCACAAATTGATTCAGGATCATCTAACTTGTGTTCAGGATATACTCGTAATTTTTTAGATGTCTTCATGTAAAATTTGCTGCAAAAGAATAATTACAGATTCTAACAAAAGTTGAGAAATTTGCTCAAAAATGTTGTTTATAAATATCAATCTTTAAATTAAATTATTGATAACTGATCACACTTTGAACTGACAAGCTAACACTTAAAAAAGACTTGAACTTGTTTGTTGTTGTGTTTCAATATTTGTTTTTCGTTCACTTATTTGTACAAAATGAAATATCTACATTTGTCATTTTGGGGCCTTTTACAGCTGACTATGCGGTATGGGCTTTGCTCATTGTTGAAGGCCGTACGGTGACCTATAGTTGTTAATTTCTTTGTCATTTGGTCTCTTGTGAAGAGTAGTCTCATTGGCAATTACACCAAAACTGTTAATTCTATTTGTTATGTTTCCTTTAAGACATCTAGTTAATATGTTATTGATTGAAATAAACACAACTTGTCATTTACACTTGTTATGTGTCCTTGTGTTGTTTTTCATAGACCTGGTATATATTTCTTTGGTAACTTTAATTCTAATCGGTCTTACCGGTCAGAATTTAGTCTTTGGCTAAATAAGTATACAGCAGAACCTAGGGCTATCGGGATGTCGTCCGGTCTTAAAACGCCTGTCCCCTTTGGGTCATAGTCCTAAAAAATAGATATATTGAAAATAAAGGGATATAGAGTAAATGAACATGGGACAAAATCACACAAAATACATAGAAAGAATGTAAATTATCAATGAACAGGGCTTTTATTCCTGTTCTTCATCTTGACAGTCGATGTAGTCTTGAACGAATCATTCAGATCATATGTACAACGATATCAAGAACTGTATACACAGTTCAAAGATCCTCCCATTTCATTAGGGACTTTTAATGTTGATTTTTTTTTTTTTTTACTTTTTGGTATCCTCTCTACTTCATAGTAAAATTCCACAAAAGCAACCAACTATGACAAACAAGTACTTTTATCAACTAATCGTTTGGTTTATTGTTTCGGAATTCAATAATTGCGACCCTGAGCAGTACTTATTATTTTAATTAGATTAAATGTGCATATTAATAGGATTGAAATGGAAAACAAAGATTATTAATGGACAATGTCTTCAAATTATAATCATCGGGTTATTGATATCTTAAAATTACTCAATAATTATCTAAATTTCATTATCGATACATACCTGAAATCCAGAGAAAAAGGTTTCAGAATCCAGACTGGTGATAGCTCTTTGGTTGTATGTTCCAGTTTGAACCATGTCATATAGCTGCAATCTTCTGTCGACATTGCTCATAAGGCCTTCAAACTGAGCCAATGGTAAACTAGCAACATATGCACCAGGCGGCGGGAAATGTCCAACTTTCAGGAACGGTAACAGTTTATTTCTCATTGCCAACAGCCAATCAATCCTGAGGTCAATAGGAACCCCTGCCTCATCAATTGCGCTGTACCAATTCCTGATGAGCTGACACCATTCCGCTTCATGATTAAATCCCAATATTTCCATTTCAGCTTGTACTTTATTGCTAAATGTTGTATGTGCAAAGGCGTTTTTTTGTCTATCACGCAATTCTTTCGCAATCTCTAAAGATAGTCCAGTACCATTGGTTTTATAATTCTCAGCGACCTTCCACCATGCCTCACTGTAAACCCCCATGTCATGCAATCCTTTGGAGCAGCATCTTGATCGATTGTTCACAAAAATGTGATGTGGATCGATGATTGGTTGAAGTAATTGACCATTTATTTCCGTTGGCTGAGCATACCACTTTGATATGCAGAAAGTTTTTCCTGTGTCAGTCCTCATTGTTCCCTTGCCATTAAAGCAATTACTGGCTTCCCATTCCATGAATTCGTCCGGAAACGTAAGTTGAGCATAAGCTACGTTTACTGCCAGAATCGGCCATTTCAAGATATGATTGGTAACTAGCGCCTTCAAACATTTAGGACTTGATGTGGGTTGTGGTAATTTTGATCCATCACCATAAATACAACAAATGGAATTAACAAGGTTTGGTTTCAACATTTTTGTATACTCATTTTTGTTCTGTGTGAGACTTAAAATTGTTCTCATTTCATTTACGGTGAATGATTTTCTTATCGCTTCAGCATTTGAAAAGCATGTTTTGAATTCGTCAAGAGACACTTCATTCCATTTAGAATTCGCTATCGTTGATGAAGCAATTAAAACAACTAATGCCATCTCAAAGTCGGTTTCAATAGGAAACATTGATTCTTGTTCAGGAGGGGTGTCATTCTCAGTCACTACTTCACGCGTTTGGTTTCTCCCTTCTGTGCATGACGAACAGAATCAATTGCTTCCTCATTCATTTCAGAAAGGACATCTTCTGGGATGTATCTTAAAACGTCAAGATCTTCTTGTTCGTCAATTTGGTTAACATCATTAGGTAAAGGGTTTTGTGACATGTCTTGGTTGCGTTTTGAATGTACCTTTTTAATTGCTTCTGTGATATTAATCGCTGACGGCAATACTTTTAGATCAGTTTTTGAAGTTATGATAATTTTACCATTTACAACAATATCTTTCTGTACCTCAAAATTTGCTTTCAAGCTATCATCATCAGTTATTTCTGGAAACTTGTTCAGGTTTAACAAGGTCGAGATTTTTGTAGCTCTATCAATCTTTTGTACCTTTTCCCAAAAAAACTTCATGAACCTTAAAACTGTGAGAGGTCGCCCTTTGTCGTCTTCGACGGCCAATTCAAGAAACTGTCCATCAAATGCCACTGCTTTAACACGTAAGTCACGACTCTTGCATTCACCAACAGCTTTGATCAGTAACTTTCTAACAATGTCCATAGTCAGACTATAACCCGGTAAGGCATATTGTATGGGAACTGCATAGTGTGCGGTTTCATTGCGTGTGCTCATTCTGTCAATATCCGACATAACTGTTAACAAGATTTCTTTTGATGGCCTTCTAAGTATCTCGTAAGCATCTTTAAGCTGACTGGTTGCGGCATCTAATGTCGACGAAATGTCTTCTAGCGTCATACGCGGGTTTAGATTGATAGCTGGTTCGCTATTGTGAGAGCCAAATACATGATCTTTGTCATTGGTGGACGTGCATGAACACGGTATACTCTTTACAGATGGAAATTCTGCTACAAACGGACAGGACTTACTATATTCGATAAGTCTCTGCAGGAGTATTTTCTGCTCCGGTTTATTTCTTGATGGTCTTCGGGTGTCGTCATTTTTATATAATTCATTGATGGAATCCCATATCTCTCTCCATATTTCATCATCATAGACTCCCTCTATTACAGTTGCACTTTCGGGAGTGTAACTTATATAACAGAATTTACCGCATTTCTTTGCTGCCATCTGACTAAGTAATTGAGTAGAATAGTATTTCGGTATTTGATAGTGCACGTCAGTTGTCCGCTCTTTTCCTGGTTTGGGACATTTAAACTCAAAAGCCATTTGTACTTTATCGTTGTTATCAACACCGCTCCCATCCCCACTGATGACAGCATAGGAATCACCAATACTTATAACTTCACAGCCGTCTTCTCTATACACCAAGTCTGGAAAATATACAGGTAGGATTTTACTAACTAGAGTTCCCAGTGCATTAATTTCTTGAGAGGTCCCATAGTCAAATAACTCTTGGAGTTCTGCTGATACTGGCGTTTCCTTCCCATGGAAGGCTTTATCGTAATGTTGTTGCTGTTCTTTTAGTGTACCTAATCCAATTCCTCTGAATATTGTGCTTCCAGTTATGCGACTCCCTTTACGCAGTTCAAACCATTCATCACCTCTTTGTTAAATCATGTTTGCTGTTTGAGGAGAAACAATAATATCTCCAGAAAGAGACTTTAAACATATGTAATTAGTCTGGTGGATGAGATTAACTACACTCTGGCTTCCAATAATATACTGATGTCCTGTTCCATTTATACAAGCTACGATATATCCAAGTTTGTCTACCGAGCCAAGCAGTTCCTTGATTGTTGCTTGGGAGTGAACAATTTTAGTTTTGTAAAAACTTATAGCTGGCGCCACCTTGCTCGTTTTCCAGTCTCCTTCAACCTGTTTTAAGAGATTTCCCAATGCGATCTTTTTTTTTACAACCAACTCACGCAGTTCTCTGATTCTATTACTCATATCTGTTATAGATATCAAAATTGCAGTTTTCATTATATCTTGGTCAACTTGTTGAATACTGTCAAGTTCTTCAAGGCCGTCTAGAGACATCTTATCAGTTGCTTCCTTTATCTCTTCTATATTTCTTATTTCTGCTGCTATTCTCGCTTTTCTCTCTTGAAGTGCTGGTGGCGATTCAAAACCACACATATCTTCGTCGCCGAGTTTTCCAAGACCTACTGCTAACTTCTTTCCGTCAATAGACAACTTAACATCCTGGCCCTTGTGGGTGTTTGCATATGCATCCAGGGGTAGTTCCATGATTCCAGGGGTTTCTGTACCTGCAATGTATTTGGCAGACTCCCTTGCAAGGATTGTATCCGACGGCACAGCGAAATTAATCTTACAGTCTATGGGTCGACGAATTAATTCCCATCTGTTCCTTGACTTTTATATCCTCTAAAAAAATTTATTCCTTTGCCTTTGAAAAGTTTTTTTTATTGTTAACCAAAAGTCAAGAGTTTCTTTACTGTACCTTACTCCAAACACAGTTGAGTTAGAATAAAATTTTCCGATGTCCAAAAGCAGATGAAAGGCAATATTTTCAAGTAGAGTTCCATTTGAAATGGCGGAGAGAACACTATAAAAATCTTCTAGTCTTCCAATCTTAGAAAGATTCTCTAAAACTTCTGGAAGCAGCTGAAAAAAATCGCTGTTCGTCGTCTGTGACTCTGTTTCGTTCGTTACTTCTTCTCTTTGCTCTGATATTGATTCTTTTTGTTTTGATGGTCTTTTATAGCTTATCTTTTTCTGATGAATATCGATGTACGGTTTACATCCATCGTCTATCTTTCTTTTAATTTCTGAAATCTTAATGCCATAGTGGAGAGATCTGTATGCCTGACGTCCAGTGGATTCATCCAGCACTTTCAATCTGACACTAAAATTGCTAGGTCCAGCATGGTTTCTTATTGTATGTTCTAGAATATCCTGAGCAACTGAAGATGTTCTGTTACAGACGTAACACATAAATTCATCTGAAAAAAAACATAAAAAATGCTTTTATGTCGTCCATTTATCTATATTTCAAAAGGGCATTTTGCCTTCCTATTTTTTAGCAGATATTGTTATATATGTAATATATGTAGATGTAGCCGTTATGTGCAACTATATTTTGTTTTGTTTGTAAAATTTAACGCTTGCCGCCAGTCTTCAGTCTGTTGCTCTGCCATAGCTTGATCAAATAAGGTTTGGTTGGCAACAAATATTACACAAATCGCTTATAATGAAGCGATGAACACGGATGTGTCGAGACCAATTAAAGGCCTGTCAATAAGTTAGTAAAATATATCAGATTTCACGGTTATTTTTTCGAATGCATTTGGATTGTAAGTCCTTGAATTGGTATTTTCTAACATTGTGATATTATTGTGAGTATACATTTTTTCCGTTTCCGATATTTGTTTATTTTTTGACGATTTTATGACAGTTTTATTTCCAAAAATTGATTTTCCGAACCATTTAATCGAGGATAATGAACAACGTAGAAACAACAAGCTTATAGATACAGTTACGGATATCCTTTTCTAAACGTTGATCACAGTTACGGTTATCCATTTTTTCAGTTACCCTTATCATCGCGTTTTTTTTGGATTGCTGATTTCTGTCTCAAACGACAGAACTATGAAAAAAAAACGGCAGTAGCTCCATTTCAAATTTAGTAATACGTTTAAAAAGACATAAAATACCCAAAAATGATGCATATTTATTACAAAATCGACAAATGAAATATTTACCTGAAACATCGTCTGCCATCTTGGGATATACGTAACTGCAGTTACGGATATCAGTTTTACCCCAGTGATGATCGCACAGTCTCATTTTGTTAGTTATACAAAAAGGCTTAAAAAATAATATATTTCTTAGATTAAAAGGTAAAAAGTATGGGATTGGGTGTTTAGTTGGTACACGCCTTCACACTTTATCGTTTCATTAAAGTCAGCTTCATAGTTAGAACATCGCACTTCAGCGTAGATATCAACAAGTCAACGTCACAATGTTACCATCGCACTTCAGCTCAGACCATCGAGGTTCAGCGTAGACCGTCGCACGTTAGCGTGACCAACGCGGTTCCGAGTCCTACACTTGTAATAACATCAACCATGAAAGAAATTCAACCATGAAAGAAATTGACCTATATTTAGATAACTAATACTTTTAATTGCATTGATTGATTGATTGTTGGTTGCTTAACGTCCAGTGGCAAATATTTCATGCATATTCAGGACGAGAACAAGTTCACAATAAATACAATAGGTAGGTTGTTACAATAATGGCTATCTGGGATGATGGTCGGGGAAATTTGGACTGCCTCTGGAAAAAGAGGGTTTATTGGATCGGGACAGAAATTTTGCCTTGCAACAGGCCACCTGCGGACCCCTCAAAGAGTTGTTGCAAGGGTTCTTAACGTGCAAAGAGCGTGACACTCTCTTTACACGAGGCTTCGGATTAACGTCCCCCTTCTGACCGGACGTAACTGCGAACTTGATACATCTGTCACAGCCAAACGGACGCCCCACTTAGGCAAGCGTTTTACTGCCGGTTTGGGAGAAGATGATTGATTGATTGATTGTTGGTTGCTTAACGTCCAGTGGCAAATATTTCATGCATATTCAGGACGAGAACAAGTTAACATGTTCTTTGGTTTTCTATGTTGTGTCATGTGTGCTATTGTTTTTCTGTTTGTCTTTTTCATTTTTAGCCATGGCGTTGTCAGTTTGTTTTAGATTTACGAGTTTGACTGTCCCTTTGGTGTCTTTCGTCCCTCTTTTAACAAAAAATACAATAGGTAGGTAGTTGTAATAGAGGCCATCTAGGATGATGGTCGGGGAAATTTGGACTGCCACTCGAAAATGAGGGTATATTGGATAGGGACAGAAATTTTGCCTTCCAACAGGCCACCTACTGACCCCTCAAAGAGTTGTCGCAAGGGTTCTTAACGTGCAAAGAGCGTGGCACTCTCTATACACGAGGCATCGGATTTAACGTCCACTTTCTGACCGGACGTGACTGCGAACTCGATACATCCCGCACAGCCAAACGGACGCCCCACTTCGGCAAGCGTTTTACTGCCGGTCGGGAGAAGACCAAGTGACCATATTTCTATTCCCCAGTCACCCTGGGGGGAGACAATATTTACATGTCAATTTGTAATTACCCTTCAAAGTTCATGGTTCACAGGTAGCCATTTGCATAGTTCAAATAAGATTGTTTACCCCACGTGATATCCATATATGGTGATTTACAATATTACTTACCTGTACAGGTAAATTTTTGAATGAAATACAAGTTAATCAATTTAATAATGAGGTAGGAAAATATTTCTTATAAGACCAAGCTAAAACGTAATTAAGATAAAAAAATATGAAATTTACTCCAAACATTATAATTGATCATAGGTTTAATTGTTCCATTCATTTAGAATACACATTTTACAAGTACATTTATATATCAAGTCAAGAAATGTACATTGACCTTTTATTGAAAAAAAAATCACATTTAAAATGATTTAAAATACTTTAAGTTGTTCTTACTTTGAGGAGGCAGTCCTACTAAAATCATTATAATTTTGCAACAATATTTTATTTTTTGTTGATGTAAAATTATTTATATTCTTTTATTTTTTCCAGGTATGTTGTTAGTGGACATGTGCAGGTTGTGCTTACAAATCAAGTATCTGATGACTCACCTTGTATTGCCATTAAAGACAAAGTGACGCCATCTCAACGTGCCAGGGAAAAGCCACATCAACCCTGGGTCTACTTAGATAAATAGTTATAAAGTACCAGGATTATAATCTTATACGCCAGACGCGCGTTTCGTCTTCATAAGACTCATCAGTGACGCTCAGATCAAAATAGTTAAAAAGCCAAATAAATACAAAGTTGAACAGCATTGAGGATCCAAAATTCCAAAAAGTTGTGCCAAATACTTTTCTTATAAAGCCAGTGCGTCAGTGTATTGTGCACACTGTACATGCATGACAGGGTAAGTTAGATTAATAGTATTTGTTTTTATTAAATATAATATATATATATATATATATATGTTTGTGCACAAGCATGCTTAATTAATCTAGAATTACTAATAGAAAGTAAACATAAAAAGATTTCATGCTGTAAGGCATATAGAATTATTATTCTTCGAATAAAGGAATTAAAAGCAAATAAGAAATGTATAATAAAAAGGATCGATATAGGCAAAATACTTTATTCCAACTTTTATAACATGTACAATGTAACCTTTAAGGGTATGTACAGCAAAATAGGCAGTTTACAGCCAAATTATGGTAATGGTGTTTACATATCTGCGTTATTTGTAAGATATAAGTTTATTGAAATACCGAGTAATCTATATATGTTCTTGCTTTGTAGGTTGGGTGAAGTATGCAGCCATGTTGGTGCACTTCTCTTCAAGATTGAAATGGGAGTAAAGATGGGGCTAACTCTGTCAAGCTCGACAAGCAAGGCATGCCAGTGGAATAGTACATTTAGAAAAGAGGTAATTTTAATTATATTTTAATAAAGTGTAATTACTATTAAAGGAATTATATTTATATACATGTACAATGTAGCAATTTAGATATAAAAACAAAGATTTGGTATGATAGCCAATGAGACTATAATACATGTACATGATTATATTTTTACATTATTGTATATAATCGATTGAGATGAATGAAATAATGAATCAAAACAATGCTTTTTTTTTACATTCCGCCATTATGAATAAAAATAAGTTGTATACAAAAAATAAGGTGTGATGGGCCTCCATCCCAGACCATATTTTCCTAACAATTATAAACAGTGTGAGTGCACACTGCAAAAGTACTGAGTCAGTTACAATGTATGATGTGAATAAGGAAAAATATTTCTCTTTTTTAAACTATCTGATCTTAAATACTTATCATTTATTTTAATCTTTCAGGTGATACCTGCTACAGTGACAAGATATTTGTGACAAAATCAAAGGCAAAAGAACCAAAGAAGTTGTCTCTATTCAAGCAGATGGCTCATCTTTTCTTCCACAACCTGAAGTCCTTGATGAACTATATGCTCTGGTACCAAATGTTCCATTTTTTACATCAGTGACAGCACCCTCACAGATTGTAGAGAGTCAACCAGTAGCAACTTAAACAGAAACGTATCCTAAGCAATTGCAATCACTACAAGATCCAGACATTTCAGACATCAACATTGACAGTCATTGCAAAGACATTTTCTCCGGCTACTTGTGTTCAGACTACTAATCTACAAATTTAGAAGCCGAAACAAGGAACCAAGCCATTAGCCCACTATGGTTTCAACACTGTATGGGGCGTGTTACAGCATCTAAGGCCCATGACGTTTGGACACGCAAAGACACCACATCACCTGACGTTTTAGTCAAGCGCATTGTTGGGTATTCATCATATGACCTGTCCAAAAAGCTGCTGTCAAGTGGGGAGTCGACCACGAAGAAGAATGCAGACAAGCCTATATCACCAACCAAAACACACAACACATTGATTTTGAATGTAAGGTTTTACTATTAACAATCAACACCCATTCTTGGGAGCCAGTCCCAATGGCATTACCAACTGTCAGTGTTGTGGTAAAGGACGAATTTAGATTAAGTGCCCATACAAGCATAAGGACATTACTGTTATGCAAGCTGCATCATCTGATAAAGACTTTTGTTTGGACAAGTCTCTACACCTCAAGACCAACCACAGATACTACACACAGGTTCAATTCCAGATGTTCATCCTCCAAATGACATTTTGTGACTTTGTTGTCTACACTAAGTGTAAGCCTTCACCCAGTATGGTCATAGTAAGAGTGCCCATTGATGTGAACTTTTGTCATGCCTTAATAAGCAAATGTGAACTCTTTGTGAAGACGTATGTAATAAGGGAGTTAGTCACCAGACAGCTGGAAAACCAACAAGCCACAACACAACCACCAGAAGAAAACAACAACGAAAAAAAGACATGGTGTTTATGTGCCGAACCAGAATACGGCAGAATGATCAAGTGCGACAAATCTGAGTGTCCGTATCAGTGGTTTCACTACAAGTGTGTAAATATCCGACGAAAGCCAAAGGGAAAGTGGTATTGTTTGAGCTGCAGTGAATAGACTTGTACTGAACATTGTGTTATTTTGACTTTGTTATGTACAGATTAATGCTAATGGTTGTAACCAATGTATTTTGTGGGGTTTTTTTTCTGTACACATATTGTCTCATTACTGCTTGCATGATTTATTGTGATAAATCTCATCAAGACAGATGAAGACCAAAAATAAATAAATATCATTTATTTTTTTCATAATACATGTACGTTTTTAATAAAGTTCACATTGCACAGTTCTAGTGTAATGACAACATGGTATACATGTATCATTTCTTAAAAAGGGTAAACTTTTTTCAATGTACATATATCAAAACTATTGTTTTATTTAACCAATTCTTTTTTATTTCATACTATATTTGTACTATAGGTTATTCCATATCAATATTGAAATAGTAACTGTTTTGAAATGTTTACATAAAGTATATAATATGTATTTTTCTTTTTTATTTATATATCAAAAGTACAATCAGTAAATCAAGACACAAGTTTAGGATGTAAATTACACACTGCTGAACATAATGTAACAACACTGTCTGAATGTGGCACCAAATAAATGCTCATATTACTACTTAAAATGTTGAAGTTTTTTAACTGTTCAATTGCCGTCTCCACATGAATGCGTACATGGACAATTTTTCTTGTCTGTTCTACTTCTTTTGCACTAAGTTGGGATTTACCTTTGGTGAAAGCAGGAATTACTAATGATGCATGGCGACTAGCTAACTCCTTTGCAATTAAAAGACCTCGGTCGGCTAGAACTTGGTCCCCATGCTCTAATTTATCCAAAAAACCACTACGCTGAGTTATAACTTTGTCTGATGTTCTACCTCCAAAGGCTTTTTACACAAATGATATTGCACCGGTAGGTGTTATGGACACTACAAACTTGATGGTGTTGTGATGTTTATAATTCGACCAGGTTTGTGCCCTTGCAGTTAAATTTGCTGGTCTTTGGATGAATATTTTGAAACAGTCTATGATGCTGATGCACCTTGGATATGAAAGTTTAAATACTATGGGCATGTTCTTTATGAGATTGTCTTTATCTGGCCACTGCACTAGAAATGACAGTTTTTCAGCAAGTTTTTGAATACATTTGTTAAATATATCGGATAAATTGACACCTTGAACCGATAAGCTATATCTTGGTGTTGAATGTTCAGTCTCAGCT
This sequence comes from Mytilus edulis, assembly GCF_963676685.1. Lineage (NCBI taxonomy): Eukaryota > Metazoa > Mollusca > Bivalvia > Mytilida > Mytilidae > Mytilus > Mytilus edulis. Next base: position 35,868,166 of record NC_092354.1, read on the forward strand.
TCATTAAAATACACAATAAAATATTTGACGGAGACATTAATTTGCTGGATGGTAATATTGTCAGGCAAAATGAAACTAACCACATGCAAATGGCTTTATTTGGCACACCTGTGTAAAATAGTGTTTACGGTCACTGGATATTGCTTGGTCACCAAACCTTGAGTCATTAAATTCTTTTCTTAGCGTAATATTTTATGCTTGTAACCTGCCAAGCTCTTCATGAAGTAGTTCATTTTCAATACGAAGGGCTGCTATTTTCTTGATGCATGGACCATGTAAATCTGAAAATTAAAAAAAATCAAATAAATGACAATGAAAAAAAGACGGTATGAAAACTTCACTTTGTTACAAGAACATAAACATTCTAAATGTACATCACAATTTCAATACATCACACTCAATTTAATATCTAATATAACAAAACATTTCACCATTTTTATTATAAATAATTTCATTAAATGTATGTTTCACTATAATACGTTATTCTGATTGGCTAACTAGACATCCCTTGTTATTCCTTAAGCAGTTGTATCACACAATAAAACTTTTCATTCATGATGACACGAGGTCTCACAATAAAGTGCACAGGTAAATGAAATAAAAACTTGATAAAAGGCGTGATTTCATGATCCTATAGGTAAAAATGTAATTATAAGTATTGAATGTTTTTTTTTGTAACTTAATAGGGTTGTAAAAGCGTTGACCGTGCGCACATTTTTAGTATAAAGCGCTTCCGCGCTTCATACAAAATGTACTTCGGTCAACGCTTTTACACCCCAATAAATTTACAAAAAAGAGCATTCAATTCTTAAATAAATTATTCAAATAAGACAAAACAAGATTTTAATCATTTCAATACCCAAATCACTGTGATGATTAAGTATAATCTAATGAGACTCATAAAATACAAATTGATGTAACAATTTAATTGGAATACTTTGACCTGGTAAAGGTCTTAGATTGGATCTAACCCTAACCCATAAGGATAAGGTTGAACATAAGTTCATGTCTAAGGATACGATAAGATTTCATTTTAGTTGAAGGTTAAGAGAACGTTACGTTTGAGGATAAGGAGAAGATAAAGAGACAAGTGGTAATAAGGACAGGGGGTAAAATGCAGATAAGAATAAGTTTAGAGATGAGATTAAGTGATGGTATCAGGGTTAGGCTAATAATTCAAGTAAACGCATCCGGCAAACGCAAATGATCACTCTATGGTTTTGGATAAGATCGTGTTTTCTACTTACGAAGTAATTGTATGATTGTAAAGTTATTAATCACCCATTACGAACAGATAGTCGATGCTAAAAAAAACCAAGGCAAAACATAAAAAACACCCTTGTCAGCTGATAGTTCATATTGATCCGTCACCTCTTTCTCCTTTTTTAGAATGTATATCACTTTCAAACTTAGAACTGATAGTTCAAAGGAAGTTCGACAAATTCAAAGAAGAAATTCTCAAAGAAAACAGAAGCGCCCTTTCAGGGCTGATAAACGACAATGAAAAATTAAGAACGGAAGTGGTGAACTTGAATAACAAAAACAAAGAGTTGGAAAAAAATCAACTAGAATTAAAAAGTGAGATTAATACAATAAAGACAGAAATAGAGAAGAAGGACATGGAGGTTGATGAAAACCAAAATGAATCTCAGAATCAGAATGAAATAGCCTTGTTAGGTGTTACCATCGCAACATACAACATTGAACTGACAAAAATAAAGAATGACATTGACATGTATAACAAAACTAATGACCAAGCTTTGGAAAATATTAGAACAGATCTAACCATGTTGAAATCTTCTCAAAAAGATGAGATTGAGAGCTGTCTGAACAATGCAACATTGAGCATAAAGACTAATTCAAATGCAACTGACAGAGACAACTTTAGCACTACAATCTTTGAAGTGTTTCCTGGGTTGGAGAGAGACCTTTCGGCGGAAAATATCCCAGTCACGGAATACATTGCAATAAACCAGACACCACATACCAGTACACCAAAGGAATGCATCGCTGAAACCAGTAGTGAAATTTCCTGTGCCAATTCAGAAGAAACAGAAGTATGTTTTGCTATTCAACCAATCGCTCACGTTTCACCAAGCGATGCTATTCCAAGTTGTTCTGGAGTGAAAAGGAAGGAAAAGACAGTGAAGAAAAGAAGATTCGAATGGAAACCGTATGCTAAGGGAAACCAATTAATTCAGGATATGTGTAAAAAGTTAGATTACAAGAGAGCCAATTACGTAAGGAGAAAATATTCGCAGAAGGAGTAATTCACAAATATTGGGAAGAAACGGACAAAATGGAAAACCATGTGTACAACAGGGTGGACACTGTGTGTAAAAGCAAGGAGGGTAAACATTAAATCTTCCGATTGTATATTGTTAAGGTTTCTACTTTTGAATTTGTACTATTTCTGTACTTAAAATCTGTAGTACTGGAAATTAACTTTTAACATCTAGTACTATTTCTGCACTTTAAACATATTGTAAGTTTAGGTACCTGTATTTTACAGTACTTGATTTGTATTTAAAGTTTTGGTACAGAAATAATACCAACAATATTCCATGTTTGAAAATCATAACTTTAAGAAATTTGAAATAGACAAACTTTCAGAATGCAGAAAATGTGACGGTGTAACCAAAAACATGTAGAATTAAAATTTCTAGTAAAAAAATCAAGTACTGTAAAATACAGGTACCTTAATATTGCAATGATTTGAAAGTAACAACATAGCACTAAATATTAAAAGTAGATTCCAGTTCTACATATTTTATATACTGTTGTTGAACTGCTGTCTTGTTAAAAAATATTAAAATCGACGTGGGTAAAAATACGATGCAAGACAACAGTTGTCCGTGAAACAGTTTTGAATGTTAGATAGGTTTGAAATAAAACTAAGGATAAGATTAGGGTTAAGCAGCGATTATTGTTAAACTTAAGTGTAAAAATACAGTAGTCTTTAGATAAGTATTTCTGATTGTATAATGGGCGATGAAAAATCTTTTAAGCTATAGGATCCGATAAGAAAAGGAGAAGGTCACGTTTCAGTTTTGGATACGATCTTGTAATAAATTTCTAAACAATACACCTTTAATTGAATGTTAACCACGATACCTTTTAGTTGCAAAATGTAAATGGAGAGTCCCTAATCGAATGGCAGAATCAAATGCACAAACACATCAAATGAATGGATAACAACTCTCATATTCCTGACTTGGTACAGGCAGTTTCTTATGTAAAGGTTATCAAAGGTAACTTGGTTTTATAGCTACCTAAACCACTCACTTTTATATCAACTTGTGTTGGACGTAAAGATTACACACGTATTTTGACGATGAAAAACTAGCGTGTTTAAATTGGCGGTAACAAATGATTTGTTTGAAATAACATTCAAAATTAAAGAGATATGAGGATAACGTTATGGATTAGACAAAGTTTTAGTATAAGTTTATGTCTAAGGATTAGCTTAAGTTTAGGTTGATGATAGAGATAATGTAAAAATACATTACGAATTGATAGTGAATGTGCCTCCAATTATTGTTGCTGAAAACTTTGTCAATACGACAACCAAATGTTGGGTTGTTTTGTTTTCGTGTGCATTTTGCAGATGCAAGACACATTTGTAATAAATACATTTGATTTAATTTTGCTATTGTGTGTTGGGGATTGATCTTTGAATGCTTTTCACATAAACATTGTCGTAAGATAAGATGATGTACGACCTTTATGTATGTTTTCATCTGGTCAATACTGTGTATATATAGTTTAATGTTTGGAAAAGAATATATCCATACTGTGTGTTTGACAAGAATTAAGATATGAAAAAAATACTCAGCTTCAATAGTTCGGTCAAGACAAGCTTAAGTATAAATAAAGTAGTATTTTAAAAGTGAGGTTAACAATATATCTTATAGTGCAGATTATGTATTATCGTTGAGGATAAGTAACGTTTGTAATATAATTAAAAAGAAAAAAACTCAGTTCTGAGTTTCTCTTCTGATAAGGATATGTCCTAACATATCCTTATAAGAAGAGAAAATCAGATCTGAGTCTGTTCTTTTTTCTTATATTACAAACTTGTGGTTAGAATTAGTATTCATCTAAGAATTTTTAGAAAACGCATGCACATTTTTTGATGTTATTAAAATTTAGTGTGTAATGAATTGATATTTGTATGTATGAAATACAGTTTATTTTTTTAAACCAATACTGTCGTACTGGAACATACGATTTTTGATCATTTTATTTTGATATTGAATGTTTATCATTTTATTTGCTGTTTGCTTACAGATACGTATTTCTGATTGTATAATGGGCGATGAAAATGTTTTAGGCTATAGGATCAGATAAGCAAAAAGAGGAGGTCACAAGTTCACAATAAATACAATAGGTAGGTTGTTTCAATAGAGGCCATCTGGGATGATGGTCGGGGAAATTTAGACTACCACCGGAAAAGGAGGGTTTATTGGATAGGGACAGAAATTTTGCCTTGCAACAGGCCACCTACGGACCCCTCAAAAGAGTTGTTGCAAGGGTTCTTAACGTGCAAAGAGCGAGGCACTCTCTTTACACTAGGCATCGGATTTAACGTCCCCCTTCTGACCGGACGTGACTGCGAACTTGATACATCCCGCACAGCCAAACGGACGCCCCACTTCGGCAAGCGTTTTACTGCCGGTCGGGAGAAGACCGAGTGACCATATTTCTATACCCCAGTCACCCTTGGGGGGCATACTGATATATAACAGCTGTGTATTTTCTATGAAATTTCCAAAGAAAGGGAAGGGGAAAAAATGAATACCAATATCCAGTAAAATTTTTATAATTTTCTGAACCCTAAAATGCATTTAACAGGTGCTAAGATTTGTCTGAACTCAGGATAACATTTGTGGTGTAAATACGGCAATTTTATGGTGTTATGATGAACGTTATAAAATAGTATAATCAGTCTTTAACATGCGATTACTGTATGATATGCTTACTTAATATGTTTGCAGCTTCTGAAAAGACTGAATAAAGTACACATGACACTTTCGGATGAGTCAAAAAGAAATATAATTCAGGAATTTGCATATCACTCATATGTACATATTAGACAGGAAATAGCCTGTGGAAAAGACGGGAAGATCAATGGTGACAATCTAGACATCTATATAACCACAAATGATATACGAATGACCAACAAAAACAAAGACTACCATTACTTTGCCTCATACTGGACTGCTTACAGAGTAAATTTACACAATCTTGACAAAAGGCCACTTTTAGATGTTCCAGTTACACACGATTTGTTTCTATTATCAAAGGAAGAAGCCTTCAGATACATACAGATAATAACTCAACGGTGAAATCATAAGTCTTTACATACTGGATAGTGGAGAAGGACTCAAAAGTTAAATTGATTCAGAATATCGAATTTATTTGTTACAGTATGTGCTAGGAAATTGCACATCACAAATAAAGTCGTTAAAATTACAATCACAACCCTATTTACAAGTTATAAGTAATCACTATTGACATAACTAAAAATAATCTAAACGTTGTTGACCTTTCTTGATAACATAAATGATGTTTTTTTAGGACGAAGTTTTAAAACATGATGTGCATTTCTAGTGTGTTAATGAAAGATCTCATTGTGTGGCTATTGTAAGTTGTAAGATAAATAGCAACAGCAATTTATCAATTCATCATGAAGTAAATTATTTGTCAGTTTATGTTTGATTCTTTTATTTCCTTCAAGGAAAGTCATAAACAATTGTTCATACCAATTTAGTCCAACGTTTCGACCTAACAGGCTTTTTCAAGGGAAAATGCCTCTCCACATATCACATATTTAACTCCATTTGTAGTGTAGTTTAAGTTTGATTGTAAAGTTTTAAATATTTTGTACATGCTTTCAATTAAGATAAATACACTGATTTTCCATACAGTTTTGCTCAAACTTGTTGAAATAAAAATATATTCAAGTGTTTTAGTAAGAATAAAAAAAGTGAAGTTAACTTAAAAAAAATAATCCAAAAAATGCGTTTTTGGTAATGTTGACTGAGAGCATCATTTGATGACCCCAAAAATTTCCTTTTACAAAAAGAATGTTTTTTATGTTGTGCTTATAGAAAAATGAAATGTTCTATGAAATAGAAATTTTAAAACTTGTAAAATAATATAAAGTGATCCCTGGCTAAGGAACTTTAAGGAATTTTATTTTTCATTGCAGATTTTGGATATAAAGAAAAAAATTATAATCTATATGGATCCTCTTAATAGCGAGTTCCATCAAACAAGAAGAATGAAGCTCCACCTGAGAAACTTTAAGTAAGAAATACAATTTCTGACTTGCACAATTGCATCGAATACAAAGAACCAACCCAACACATTTTACTGGATTTGAAAAAATAAATTGATGGACTTCTTATAAAAAAAAACCTACCAGGTTTCTTTGTTCGTCAATGTCCTTGGTGATGGATTTGGTTTCATTTTTCAGATATGTCTTGCTTTGAGTGCTTGTCTTACAAACAAAATTGTGTTCATATTTTCCAATTGTTTCGAGTTGAATGCAGCTGATGAGAGGTTACCCCTCGAAATAGACATATACTACATAACACATTAACAGTCAATGTTAACATCTTGTTATTTTTATACGACCCCAAAATGTTTTTTGCGTCGTATAATGCTATCATACTGTCGTCTTCGTCGTCCAAATAGACATTCAGTTTCTTGACAATAAGTTTTCACCGAGTTATGGTCCCAATTGTTTAGGAATTGGGGGCCTAAAATAGCATGTTTGTAGTTTTTAAACAATAACTTGTGTTTTAGTGAATGAATATCTCTGAAAATATACCACAAGTTGCCATACAATGAAGGGATGGTTAGTATTGACTTGCATTTACCTCCTTTACACTACTTATAAATTATGTTTTAAGAAATGTTAGGTTTTGGACTAATTGGTAAAAAAGGGTGGTGGTAGTAGTTTTCATTTTTTGTCTTCCAAATTTTCACGGATTCCTAAGCTGCTTCGTCAATTTCTATTATACTGTGCACAATGGAAGAACACCATATGGAGATGTGCATGAAAAAACATAGTTGTTCTAAATTATCATTGAAGGGAGATTATAGGGCCTTGGAATGTTTTAATTATCCGTCTTAGTATGATGAGATCGTTATACTGAGATGTTAAAGAAAAAACTGTTGTTTTCAAGTAAATGTTTAGTGTTTATTCATTACAATGGAGACTCTAAATTAAGTTTGAAGGAATAATCATAGAACAATGGCTCAAAATTATCTTATTTAAGTGAGAAAAGGGGGGGGGAGGTAGAAAAAAAGGTGAAATTTAAACAAAAATATATTTGTCAATTGGCGAAAAAAATAGTAAAGTGGCGAAAAATATTTTGTTTTGGCGAAAGAGGTGGCGAAAAAAATAATTGATTCAGGGGAAACCCTACAAATCATAATGTTTCTTTAACGATCGGATTTTGCTCAAATAAATTAAATGTGTTCACGTTATCTGAAAATTGAAGTATGCTTATTTGCCATTGTATTAAATCAAGATGAACTAAAGTAGAGACTCTATGATTGTTTGACTTATATTTCATGGGCAATATTTTAAGGTTAATTGTATCCTGTTTATTAATCATAGAAAATGATTTCTATGTTTATGTGGGCTATTGTTTGAATAAAGATTTAACAAAAAGAGACTTTAGTTTTATTTGTTATATATTTTTATTGGGAATTTATATATTATTAATGAATTAATGGATAATAAAAATGTTGACAAAGTACTGTATCATGTTGTTATTCTTGAAAATGATTGTTTGTTATGATTAATTGTCATAGTTTGCATCAACAGTAACCAAAACAGAGATAATTATAAAACGAATGGTACTGGGCTCTCTTTAGAGATTGCAAAAGAATTGCCCATACCATATTTAACGAAAATGTACAACTGAAACGGAAAATTTGGGGTTTAAAGATGAAGCAGAATGGTGTTAACTAATCAGGAATTGGTATAGCGCAATTGACGAGACAGGGAATTTCAAGGACAAGAGGATTGCTTGGCTGTTTGAAGAATTTAGTGTTAGAATAATTTGCTTTTATTTGTAGTTTACACAATAACAAGTTATAGATAAAGTTAGATGTATTTCCCCATAAACAATCATTCTTTTTACCAAGCAATACTCACAGAATGATTTTTTTCATCCCGAATCAAACATTAAAACTAGTGACAAGATCATGTAAAAAAGATGTCATTAAAAAGTTATATGCAATCAAAAGCCAACGGCAGCAGCTCTCTGAAATGGTTATTAATTCTATACTAAATAATTAATTATTCATGATATATCAAAACAAAGGGGATATTGAAATAATAGAATATGGCCTGTACGTTATAGTAGAGCACATGCGTGGTGGCCACACCCATTGTATTAGTTAATGATGTGGGTTTTTAAAGACGGAGCAAATTTATTAGCACAAAAATTTACCTCATGGAGAAGACTTGACGTCTGATTTATTACGGACAGATCTTGAAAGGATATTTTGGAGAATGAGTCAGTCAATCCAAGGAAGCTTACATACTCTATCAAGATCATAAGAAAACGAGAAATTTAACAACATGAACTTCATTTTACAGTTTCCATTAATTCAGTTCTCATCAGCAAGCTTTGGCTACATGGTAGATCATAATATCTAACAAAAGAAAAAAAGGTTATGCCGATGTTACTCAAGCGTTGTACCACGTATGCGAGACAGAACAGTCATGATAGTTCATCTGGTGGAAGTTCTTTTATATCCCCAGTTGTAAGATGTTAATGAATTTCAATAGGACTAAATTTATTATCATTGAACGGGAATTTGAAGTAAGAAGAACCATACGCTAGTATGTAGAACTTGTGATCTGCAATGTCTGTTTACAATTTCTTCCACCAAATATGCTGCGGCTATTTACACCGATACCCACACACACTTATGGTAAAAATACTTTGTCATATATTTACAATGTTTCTGTGCTTTTCTTTCGATGCTTAAAAGTCAAGTCACAATAATTCTCTCTCTCTCTCAGTATATATTTACACATGTTATCTTTTGATTACGATTCCCCGTACCTAGCAGTATGCGTCTGTATGCCTTAACAGTGAGAATGACTCATTTCTTTAAAATATCAACAGCACTAAGTGACACTATTTTTTGTACGTCATACAGGTAACAGAAAAATATGTGTCGTTTACAGTATGCGAGTTGCAAGTTTATAAGAAAGCCGAGTGTGAGTTACAAAAGTATCAAATTAGTTAAAAAGCCAAACAAATACAAAGTTGAAGAGCATTGAGGACCCAAAATTCCAAAAAGTTGTGCCAAATATGGCTAAGGTAATCTACCCATTGGGTAAGAAAATCCTTAGTTTTTCGAAAAATTAAAAGTTTTATAAACAGAATATTTATAATATGACCATATAATTGATATTTATGTCAACACCGAAGTGCTAACTACTGGGCTGGTGATACCCTCGGGGACGAAACGTCGAATTGTGTAAATATGTGAAAACTAAAATATTTTAATTTTTTGTTGAACCTGTTGAACATTTTGGAATGATGATTGTTTATAGAAATGTGCATAGTGTTGTTGATTATTGCACCAACCCCTCGCAACCCCCTGAGGGGTTCATGCTTATATATTGGCGAGTTTTGGATGTGTCTATGGGCCACTCAATATTTCTCGGCGGGAAGTCAGAATAAAATTCTCGGAACGTCTCGAAAGTTTTGGGTCATTTCTGCAGTTCTAAACAGGTTGTTCTCTACGTGTTTGATATGGTCACTTGATGGCCGTGATGGTCTTTGACGAAGCAGTTATATTTGTGTTAAAACGACCACTGTACATTGTGTGCATCTGGGTCAATTATAACGTTTCTCGATAACATGTAAACTAATTATGTTTGAAGATTAACCACGGGATACTGACAGTGTATTTCATCATAGACTTGCGTGGAGAACATTCTGGTTAAACTATTTATATTAGATCGGAAAACAGAAAAATAATATTCTTATCAAACTTATTTAATTCAATCGGAATGAAAGAAATATATACCAAATGTATACTGTATTTATGTTTCTGAAGAAACTAACAATGATTGAAATCAGAATATTTTCAGAGTTACAATTAAGGAATAAGTATTTTATATGACAATATACTCTGTTTTGGTATTTTAAATATTCATTTGTGAAGGAAACATAAAAATCATATGTAAATAAATTCTTGCATCCTACAAAAGAAATGTTTACAAACAATACTTATTATAATTCTACGTTTAATTTTTCATACAATTTTTTATTTAGGTTTTATGAGTAATTATTATTTATTTTTTTGTATTGTAATATATCCATAAAACGGAAAGTAAGATAAATTTATTAAATATTACAACATATATATGACATAACAAAAAGTGGTGTACATGTATTTTCAGAGTGGAAACCTGTAACTGCAGAGCCTTCCCCCACCCCCTCCCTGTTTTGTTGATTATATATATATATATGAACTGCAAGAATAAATGTTATCATTACCTTCCTTGAAGGCAATCACCTGAATCCTTGAAACAAGGACTTTCCAACTCCCAGGAATTCTGTGTGCTGATTGAATAAGCCTTTGGACCATCTTTGCTTTTTAACAGCCTGGCAATTTTCACATCAATCACAGAACATAGACCTCTTTTTTCTGCCTCTTCCCTCAGGCCACATTGATCGGCAAGTTCTTTAATTACCTTTGCTAGAGTAGGGTAATTGGGAATTTGACCCTTTTCCGCTCCTTGTTTTGGAGCGCAATACTGACAGCGGCTATGCCTGGGCTCATATAAATTGTTAAGCATTCTATTTTTCAATCAGAACTCTCATGACTTTTATCTTGGTTTGTTGCCTCACTCTCTGGCACATCCATGTTTTGGTGAGGATCAATATCAATAGGGGAAAGAAACGTATGTTTAGGGGATGGATTGATTGTTGGTTGCTTAACGTCCAGTGGCAAATCTTTTATGCATATTCAGAACGAGAACAAGTTCACAATAAATACAATAGGCAGGTTGCTACAATATATGCCACCTGTGATGATGGTCTGGAAAAATTGGACTGCCACTGGAAAATGAGGGTATATTGGACAGGGACACAAATTTTGCCTTGCAACAGGCCACTCGCGGACCCCTCAAAGAGTTGTCGCAAGGGTTCTTAACGTTCAAAGAGCGTGGCACTCTCTTTCCACAAGGCATCGGATTTAACGTCCGCCTTCTGAACGGACGTGACTGCGAACTTGATACATCCCGCACAGCCAAACGGACGCCCCCTTTCGGCAAGCGTTTTACTGCCGGTAGGGAGAAGACCAAGTGACCATATTTCTATACCCCAGTCACCCTTGGGGTGGTTAAGGTGATGGTCTTTGATGGGTATGTAACAGAAATAAAAGTAAGCAGCACTATATTAGCAGTGGTAGGACCCCAATTTTCAGTGCTCTTCAATTTTTTACCAACAATCGAAAACTTTCGAAATTCTAACGTTCCAATTTTCAATAACTGATACTAGTAACAGTAACTCCTTATTAAAATATCCTGTGTTAAGATAAAATATCAGTTAGTTAAAAAACGAATGAAAAATGTGTGGTTTATAAACTACAAATATATCAAATTTATTACGAAACTTACTTTAACCAATCAGCCTGAAATGGTAACTAGTGGGTCTTCGACCAACAAACCAATTTTGCCAATATCCCCCATATCTATGGGGGTTGGCGCTAAAAACGTTTTAATGTTAGTCTCGTCGACTTCAAATGGGGCTATTTCCATAATCTGGAATAAGATTTAAAAATAAAAGATATATAATCTTTACATAGTCATTATTACTTAATTATGCAAACATTAAATAGATAAATAATTCATAGAATTTTTCTTGTTATTTTTGATTTATGTATTCAAAAATTCCAAAAGTTTAAAAAAATCAAAGTATATTTATTGTCAAAACGATATATCACGGTTGAAAGGGTTGGGCAATTCTGTGTATACGAGTTTTTGGCGACCAATTGTCCAATTCGAAACTATATCATGTACGTAAATATAGGTTATTTGTTGTTGTTCTTTAAGTGCCGGCAGCCGTTTCAAAACAGGAGATTTCTAGGCAGTTAAGCTGCCGTATGCGAGCACCCTGGATTTGTGTGCTGCCAAATAAATGCTGAAATACGTGCCATTGTTATTATCTAGCTGGCTACTATATTATTTGTAACTTATTGGACAGTTTTTTTATACTTTTCATTCTGGATTACAAAAAAATATGACCAGAAAAACCTTAAATGATCGTCGATTTTCCCAAAATTTTGAAGTTGCACATAGGAAGCAGAGCACATACGGAATCCTTATGTTGTTTATTATCCCCTGAGCGTTTGGCTAAGATGTCAAAGAACAAATGTATGAAATATCTAATCGCCGAAAATCTCTAAAGACAAGTAGTTAAGATTTCCCAAAATTGCAAAAGTCGTAGGATTATTTTTTGTCGTCAATGTCAATACGTAGTCAACTACGTATATAAGTTCAACAGATCACGTTGTTGGCGGCAATTTTGAATTTTAAAGAAGTCGAAATTTTCGTATCTTTTCAATTTGGACGCAGGAGTTCAAATTAAGGGTGACTAGGGTATAGAAATATGGTCACTTGGTCTTCTCCCGACCGGCAGTAAAAGGCTTGCCGAAGTGGGGCGTCCGTTTGACTGTGCGGGATGTATCAAGTTCGCAGTCATGTCCGGTCAGAAGGGGGTCGTTAAATCCGATGCCTCGTGTACCTCTTTTACAGAAACACAACTGTTTCGGCCAGCGAGGAGCGGAATCACTGGAAGGACCAGAAGTAAACAGCAGGTGAGAACCTGGACAGGTCAATTTGTTTGCAACGCAACAAGAACACCATCATCGTCTGAAAAAATTTCACTACAATCTGCAGGATTAGGTCATAAAAAGATACAGTTCCGGCTAGACGACAACGAAGAAGAAGTTTATAAGATTTTGTCAACAGAAGAAAAGGGGTTTCCTCAGTTGTACAACATCGGTAGTTTTGAACTACTTCATTGCACCATCAACTGCAGGGAACTCCAACGCCCAAACTGCAAATGGGTCGTTGAGTCATTAAAGCAGATAATAGGCAGCCAGGCAAAGATATACATACGCCCGATTCAGAGAAATCTAAAAGTTATTGCCAATTCAGAGCCAGAAGCAACATCATGATCATTTAATCCTTACAAGTGTCTTAAAATCTGGTATTTTGTTTTTGATTTTATATTGTAAAGCAGTGTTTAAACATTTCTCGAGTGACATTAATTTGTAGTTCTGTTTATGTCTGTAACTTGGTCAGTGTTTTTTTCGAATGGTGACCAAATGGATTCAAATTTTTCTCCGTTACAAAATGATTGGGATTTGTGTTTGCATTTACATTTAATTTTGTTAGTTTTATATTAAACTTATTTGTGTTTGTATTGAACATGATGTAGGACATTATGATACTTTTTTTCTCCTTTTTATACGATATTTACTTGTTTTACAGAATCACTGGGGTAAATGCAGTTTCGGTCATCAGCTTTATGAGAATGGCTAACGAATTTGTGATTGATGTAGAGGAAGCGAAAAAAATGTAAAGAAATTAAAAAAATACAAATTATAGACCTTTATGGCGACAAACATTGCAACGTACATTATTGCAAAGTCCCAACTGAGTTACCTCGCTAAATATGTAAAACATAGGGAGTGAAGTACATGTAAAAAAGAGCATCGTATATGCGTGTGCCGGGTAAGTACAAAAAGGTTCGCGATAAGACAATGCAAACGTGTGGAATTATTCACTTTAAAAAGTCTGAATTTAGACAAATTTTAGGAGATTTTTTTTTAAAGTGCATAGGGAAACAATGCATTAACAGACTTTTTAATTTCATAACTCTTTATAATAATACAAAGCTGGATCATAAAATGTATGTTGTCTGCTCTATGGTTGGGTAGTCGTGGCTTTAACACATTATCCATTCCCTTTCTCAAAGGCGTAGGTCCAGTAAGACCGACCACTTTTTGGCCCAAAAATATAGCAGTTTTACAAAGTTCTTAAAATGTAAACTTTCAGTTATTTATTGTACAGTAGAAAGTTGCTGCTACATAAATATGTGCTGTTTTTGACATAACAATGCACATATTTTGAGTAATATCACCATAAAGTCATGTTAAATTACTGAAATCTTCACAATTAGAGCAATTTAGTTAAATTTTAGACGGTTTCTGTGTAAAACAAAAGTGTCAACATTCGTGTTCATCCTTAAAATTGATTGATTATTGGTTGCTTAACGTCCAGTGGCAAATATTTCATGCATATTCAGGACGAAAACAATTAGCTTTTTGCCACCATCTCTTTCTTCAGGCCACTATGAATATTCTCGTTTAATTAGCTTTTTGCCACCATATAACTGTCCCCATACACTATTGGTATAATGCATTCAAAACAAAACCCTTCTCCAATACAATTAATCAAATAACAGACTTTCTATATTGCAGATTATATATGGTACACGAAGAACTGATGGTGAAAGAATAGAAAGACTGTGGTCCTATTTAGGAGGCTTTGCTAATATATCAAAAGAAATGTCCCCAGAAAACAGATGTGATCTACTTACTGATGCTCTGACCCACTATGGAAGAAAAATTAGGGACAAACAAGGTATGATTTATAAAATATTTGAAAGTAAGATTAATTTTTATTTTTGCCACTTAATCTTTAATACCAAATTTGTACTGACTGTGGCAAGTAGTCTCACAAATTAAAAAAACTCATACATGTGTCCCATGTATTGAGTAATTTTGTTTTGGTATCCTCTCTTTGGAACTAAAATGTTATTTTAATTCTTTAATTTTTACTGTTGATTTATTAATCATTTTTAATCAAGAATTGTTTATGTAGGTAAAACCATGTTTTATAATTATACCTTTTTATTGATTTGAAAGTTGTTTCCTGTGATAAGTGTAATACCTGCAGAACCATTTAACTGCCAATTTTGTCACTTCCAGATTGACAAAAAACAAGCTTTTATACAGTTTTAAAAAAGGCATAACTCCAAATAAAGTTATATCACATGTATTGATTGAAGATAAACTTAACAAGGATAAATGTCATGATCGATCAATCTGATATTTTTTTCCATCTTAAATGGTTAATGTTAGAAAAATTCAAGAGAAAAAAGTCAGTTAAAATGCTAAATTATGTTTTAATATCATTGGTTAATCTTCCAACTCAAGTCAAACTTGTTATGCTAAATCCATACTTATGTTATTGCTGAAATTATTCATTGATTTATTGTTGGTTGCTTAACGTCCAGTGTCGAATATTTCATACTTTGTAACTATAGAGGCCATCCAGGATTTTAGACTGCCACAGGATTGGTTGATTGATTGTTGGTGGCTTTTTACACCGCATTAGCACAAAAGGCTATATCGCGGCGAGAGCTATTTCTAATATTTTTACAATTTAAAGCATATTTTTAAAATAAGACAAAAAGTCATTTAAAGCATATTTTTAAAATAAGACAAAAAGTCCTTCAATATACTAAAATTATTGACTAAAGCAAATTGGATATATACAAATAAAAATCAACAGTAAGATTACGTGATAAAAAATTAAAAACGACTTAAATATAATAACATTTTTTATATTCTATAATAAACTCCAATTTCTTTTAAATATGCAACAATATTTGTAAATGGAACATTATTGAATAAATCATACATATTATTGACATTGAAATGCTTCTAACGAATATCAGCAAAATCAATACAATTAATGAAAACATGTTTAATAGTAAACTTGCAGTTGCAAGATACACATTGTGGTTTCTTCATTTTTTAAAAGATACTCGTGTGTTATTCTCTAGTATGACCAATACGACATCTAGAAATAACACACTGATCTTTTCTGCACAAAAAATTATTAGAAAGTTTGCCTAAATAAGGTTTAATTTCATTAAATTTATTATCATCTTTTTTACTCCATTCATTTTTCAATATATTAAAAACATATTCTTTAATATTAGATTTAAAATCAGTATATGGTATATCACAGTTAGATAGAGGGTCACCCAGGGCATTATTTGCCACAGGAAAATGAGGGTATAAAAGATAGGGAGAAGACCAAGTGACCATAAATTTGTTTCCCCAGTCATCCTTTTTGCAGAAAATTCCAGAAATACAGATTTATAAATGACCGCTTAACTAAACTATTGTACCTAGACCCATTTTAAAATCTGCAGGTAAATAATAATTAACTCATAAATCGATAGAGAAAAACACATATCCGGGTTACAAACTAAAACTGAGGTAAACACATCAAACATAACTACGACACAAAATGTAACACACACAGAAACGAACTGTAATAGGCCATTTTCCTGACTTGGTACAGGGAATTAAAAAAAATGATGGGTTGAACATGGTTTTATGGCATTCCAAACCTCCGTCTTAAATGGCAATGTTAACTACAACATCAAAATAACAACACTACACAACAGGACTAACTCCTAGAAAATTCAAAACGAAAGAGTCCCATAAAAAATGATAAACAATTGTCTTGACTTGGTGCAGACATTAGTATAGTATACTCTGTGTGGTGTAATTGTGCGAGGTGTTTGCTCAGCAAGTGGGGAAAACCTTGCAATGTGTATGCAAATTTGACAAAGTTTAACATTCTGTCATTCGTGAAAAACTATTTACAAAACAAATCTTGAGATCGTATATGCACTCTTGATAAAATAAAACAAACTGCAAAATATAAAATAATATGTATAAATGCAACATTTCTTCTTGCTAAAGCAAAACTAACCCTTTACAAATTTTGTCACACTCCTAACATTATTGTCATGTTTTTAAGGATTAACTTTTTCTGTCAAATGAAACTCAAATTAAGACCGAAGTCTTTCTTCTCTCACTTTTTATGATTCATATTGCTTATTTTTTTATAATTTTATCGTTAGATCTCATTCAAATTTTCCCTTGTTCTTTCATGCTTTTCTTTTTGGCTTTCTCTACTGCCTCGGTTCTTGGACAAATTTCTAAATGTAAATATGATTTAAAATATTTTTCAATTTCAGCCATTTCAATTTCATCCAATCTCTTTCTTACTACTACTGGCTTCTTTTGCTTGGTTTGCTTGTTGTGACTAGGTAAAGGACAATCCTCCTCTACATCCTCTTCCTCTTCGTCATCTTCAAAAACATTCATGTCAAACATTCTGTCCTCTCTGCAAAAATAAACAATTGAAATTACTTTCATTTCCTTTCTAACAGTCATTTTCTACTCATTACCTAAAAAGAAACTACCAGTTTTCAATTATTCTCACTGCCAAAGAGACAACCTCTACTGTAATTTGAGGAATTTAAGCCATTTGTATTTATGGTATTGCTTTAAAATTTCAAATTTAAGCCACACAATAATAAAAGTTGCTTAAATACATGAGTGAGGATTCCTCTAAATTTTATTTTCTCATAAATTATGGGGTATGTAAAACACAAGAAATGCCTTTATCACAATTATCAAAACTGTTTGTTGAACTAGAGACTCTAAACGTATGACTTGGTCACATGGTTAACAAAGCTGCTAGTCTCATGCCAATGAATACATACTAGTAATCTGCTTGTAATGTTACCGGAACGGATTTCCGATTTGTTACCTTTATTAGTATTTTTGTGGTGTCAGACACATTTCCTGTCAAATTTGTTCTGCTTTCAACACTTATATTTGCTGGTTATAAGCGCCATAGAGTAAGTTCTTTACATTTATTTATCTTAAAACTATTGTTAGATAAAGTTTACATAAGTATTTTTACTGATTATAAAGTATACGCTTTGAATTATTTCACACACAAATCACGTTGTTCAAATCACTGTATGAAAAGTGCGAATCGTCAAATGAGTTGATCACATGGGTCATGTCAGATTTTTTTAATTTTCACTGTATGAAACGTGTGAATCGTAATAAAGTTTTATTTTTTATTTTTCAAGATTTTACTAGTATAAAGTCGGCGTTATTCATCCAATATTTTTATGTTTGATATTGATTGCTTGTTATAAATGACTTATGGTTGATACATGTATGTTTGCTTGTCATTTACATTGTGATATTTTCTTTTTTGTAGTCTTTTACCCTCAGTAGAAGGAGGAATAAACATATCCAAATTTATAGTGTTCTTTGATTTTGGGTCATGTAACATCACAGTAAAAGATCTCATACAGCAACAGCAAAGATGAGTCAAGCTGAAGGACATGCGTTTTCAGACAAATTACAGTCATTTTGTGAAAGTAGAGATGATTACGATAAATCATTGGACAAAAACATTCAATTGGTTAAACAACTACTTTCAGACTTTGATGAATGCTTTGATCAAGTTAATGCTAGTAATAAGCCATCTCCACAAAGAAGTTCATCTGTGCAGGCGTCTCATGATAGAAGTCTACCTGTGCAACAGTCTTTTTGCATAGGTTCTCCTGTGCCACAACAACCATCTGTGAGTACAGATTCTGTAACATTAGCTAGTACAGCTACCCAACAAAGACAATCAAAAGAACTTGAAGCCAAACGTATTAGATTAAAGTGTTTAGAAACTGAGATTGAGATTCGGAAGCAAACAGCAGAGTTAGAGGCACTGTTAGAGTTGAAAAGTGCTCAAAGTGACTATCTGTTAAGTTTAGATGATTATGATCAGACTTTAGTTAAACAAATAGATTCTGATGAACGATTTCGTAGTGACACAAAGACAGATTCTAATAACAACCATGTAACTTTTTCATCTAGTACTCCACATGGCCAGCCTAGCCAAAAGTTCACAAGTGATAATTATGAACAACCAAGTCGTATTGAACCAGTGTCAACGCTAAATGCATCTGCTTCAGCATTTAAACCAAAAACAATAGATGATTCAACCTTACAATCTGCCACTGGACTAAGTCGTTTTTTGATTAAGAAAGATCTCATCTTAAATCGCCTATCGAAATTTGACGATAATCCCATGCTATATGTTTCATGGAAAATAAGTTTTAAGGGCATCATGCTAGAATTAGACACTTCTTCTACAGAAGAACTCGATTTATTAGTACGTTGGCTGGGGCCTGAGTCATCAAAACAGGCGTCAACCATTCGTGCATGTAATGCGATAAATCCAGGTTTAGCAGTTGAGAAAATTTGGGAACGACTAGAACAAAGGTTCGGTTCGCCAGAAGTCATAGAGACATGCTTAAAAAGAAGAATTTCGTCATTCAAGGTCATCGACAAACAAGACCCAAAACGCTTATATGAGTTAGCAGACCTTGCTTCTGAAATAGCTTCAATAAAATGTCAACCTCAGTATAACATTCTGTTTTCGTATTTTGACTCCTCGACAGGAGTCAATCTCCTCATTTCCAAACTGCCATGGAATCTCCGTGAGAAATGGACAACAGACGCAACAAGATACAAGGAACGAGAACAATGTGTCTATCCCCCGTTTACATTTTTCGAACAATTCATACAGAGAATCGCTAAAATGAAGAATGACCCAAGTTTTCAACTTACCAGTACTCATGAGAAAACAAGTAGTGCAAGCGAACAAGATCGCACGTATAGGAAATCGTACAGAAATGTGAACATTTCTACTCATAAAACAGAAACAATTGAGGAAAGAAAAACAAACAATGAGTTACACAAGGCAAATTTGTGCCCGATACACAAGACAAATCATCTTCTTAATGATTGTACGGCATTCCGGAAGAAACCCTTATCGGAAAGACGACACTTTATTCTAACAAACAGTATTTGTTTCAAATGTTGTGGTCCAACAAAGCATAGGGCTGCAAACTGTATATGTGACAATATTAAATGTGCTATATGTAAGAGTCCATCACATCCCACAGCACTTCATGTGGAGGTCTCAGTCCAAGAAGGGGAGGGGACCATGGACTCTGGTGATGATGTTAAGGTGACGTGTACACAGGTTTGTGGGTATCCTGAAAATACAAGCAAATCTTGCGCCAAAATTATTCCGGTAAGAATTGTAAATCACAACATGCCTGAAAAACATCGTATTGTCTACGCAATGATTGACGATCAGAGTTCGCATACATTAGCAACATCTAATCTCTTTAACGCATTCCAGGATCATTGACCTGATATTAATTATTCGTTGATTTCTTGTGCTGGTAAAGTTCAAGCAAGTGGTAGGCAAGGAACTGGATATTCTGTTCAGTCTTTAGATGGAAGTTGTATGTTTAGATTGCCAAATATTATAGAATGTAATGACATTCCTTGCAACCGAGACGAGATTCCGTCTCCAGAAATTGCGTTTCAATATCCCCATCTCAAACCAATATCCCAATATATTCCTAAAGTGATGGAAGACATAGAAATAGAGCTATTAATTGGTCGAGACATATCTGCAGTGCATTATGTGTTAGATCAGAGAACTGAGGGAGACCGGCTCCCATTTGCCCAAAAGTTACCCTTAGGTTGGGTCATTGTTGGACAAGTCTGTCTTGGAAATGCACATATGCCTGAAATAACTGTATACAAAACATACATCACAAATAGCGGTCGACCAACATTATTTGAACCTTGTCAAAGTAAAATTAAGGTTGAAACCGATTTATTTATAAAAACAGATAAGGATAACAAAATAGGACTTTCAGTGGACGATACACGTTTTCTAAGGTTAATGGACTCGGAGTTTGAAAAAGACACTGATGGGCATTGGACCGCACCTTTGCCATTTCGTAAGAATATTCAACCATTGCCAGATAACAAAGCTCTTGCGTTAAAACGCGCCAATTCTCTTGACATGAATTTGTGCCGTATTCCTACTAAGTTGGAACATGTGAAGTTGTTTATGGACAAAATATTTGAACGTGGTCATGCTGAAAAAGCACCAAGTCTATTACCGAATGATAAGCGATGGTATTTGCCCATGTTCGGGGTATACCATCCTCGAAAGCCAGAATCTATCAGAGTTGTTTTTGATTCGTCCTCTCAATTTGGAGGTGTAGCCCTCAATGATGTGTTAATGTCGGGTCCAGACTTGTCGAATAGTCTTCAAGGAGTTCTGCTTAGGTTTCGTCGTGAACGCGTTGCAGTAACAGCTGATGTGGAACAAATGTTTCATAACTTCCGTGTTAAGACCGATCATCGCAACTATCTTCGTTTCTTATGGCACCCAAATAGTGATTTAAGTAAACCTCTGGAGGAGTTTAGAATGACAGTTCATGTATTTGGCAACAGCCCTTCACCAGCTGTTGCCACATATGGTTTGCGTAGATCTGTCCAAACCGCATCTTTGACGTTCAGAGATTTGTATCTAAGAACTTCTACGTCGATGATGGACTAATAAGTTGTTCAAGTGTGTGCGAAGCCGTTGATTTAGTGAAGAATACACAAAGTGAATTGATGAAAGGCGGCAGATTAAGACTACACAAAATCGCGTCGAACTCAACAGAAGTACTTAAACAATTTGCTAAAGATGATCTTGCGAAAGACTTGAAAAACATTGACATTGACGAAGAAAGTTTACCGTTGCAAAGAAGTCTAGGCATATCATGGGACATTAATTTAGATGCCTTTGTATTTAGTGTCGATACAGAACCGAAGCCATTCACGCGCCGTGGGGTGCTCTCTACTATCAACAGCTTATTCGACCCCATTGGTTTTACCGCACCAGTAACTCTAGAAGGAAAGTTATTGCTACGCGAGATTATGTCATGCTCTTCGTCTACCGACTGGGATGATCCGCTAGAGGAAGATTTTCATAAACGCTGGAAAGTATGGGTTGACTCGTTGAAAAACCTTTGTGATTTGCGTATTCCAAGAATGTATTGTATTTATTCAGTTGAGAATGCAAGTAGGCACCAAAATATTTATCCAATCTTATTGTGCCTACAAGTAGTAAACAATCGTACAATACTCGACTTTCATCATCGGATAATTTTATTGTCCCTAAATCAAATACAGAATTATACAAACCAAGTTTTTCTTTTAGTGGTCCAAAAGTGTGGAATTCACTGTCCAGTGAAATTAAAAAATCAAAAAGTATATCTGCATTCAAAAACTCTTACAAGTCATTTTATTTTTAAAAGTGTTGAATTTATAAGTTAAGCCACAATGTATACCATAGTTGTTTTTGTTGTTGTTGTTATATTACTTTATATACGTCTATTGTTTACATGTGTGTAACAGTAGATTAATTATTTTTTATTCATATTGTTAACATGTATGCATGTAGAGATATTGAAAATTGGTTTAATCCAAATGAGTCACTCTCTTTAAATAAAGATATTATTATTATTATTATTATTATTATAATAGGTTAGAAGCTCATGTTTTTTGTGATGCATCGAAGGAAGCTGTAGCCGCCGTTGCGTATTTAAAGGTGTTCTCAGGAGAAACTAGTGATATAGGATTCCTTATTGGAAAAACGAAGGTTGCTCCGAAGCACGGACATACTATACCCCGTCTCGAACTATGTGCTGCTGGGCTTGGAATAGACATAGCAGAGATTATTAAAGATCAATTAGACATAGACAATGAAGACTTTCATTTCTATACGGACAGCCAAATAGTGCTTGGCTATATGATACCAAAACCCCGGGCTTCAACAATACGAAATCCCGAGGTCCCGACTTTAAGTAAATTTGAATCCCGAAATCTAGAAATTCGAAAAAAAAAATAGAATTTGCGGATCCCAAAAGAATCAACCCCGACATTCGAAAAAAAATTAAAAAATTCCCGCATCCCAAAAGAGTCAATCCCGAAATCCCGAGCTTAAAAACACCTGATCCCGAAGTCCCGATAAAAGTCATAATAAAGAACAATTTGTGAAAGAAAAACAAAAATAACCTTCTTATACTGTTTGTTAGTGTTCTTCCTTCGACTTACTGGCATACGTAGGATTGGCATTTTGTCAGATTTTCTGTTGGGTGAGGACCTAGGTGGTGGATTTGGTGATGGTGTTTGTGATCTGTTGTCTTCTGAAATCTCTCTGTCCATCTCGGTCCCACTGGCTAAAACAAATGTCGTTGCAACTTGCTTCTTTGACCCATACTGTACCTCGTACAACCCCAAGTCGATTATCTTAAATTGAAGAGTCATACATTCAATTGTTTTATTAAATAAAGGCAACAGTAGTATACTCCTGTTCAAAACTCATAAATCCATGGACAAAAAACAAAATGGGGGTAATAAACTAAAACCGAGGGAAACGCATTAAATTTAAGAGGAGAACAACGACACAACACTAAAATGTAACACACACAGAAACGGACCAAGCATCAGACAAAATCCCACGAGAATAACAAATATAACATCAAACCAAATACATGAAATTGAGACTAAACTGTCTATTTCCTAAATCCAAATCAATCAATGTTTTTGTTTCGTGGTCAAAATTTTAGTTGCAAATTCTACTCTATTAAACAGGTATTATAATTCAAAAAATGTTTTAAAACGAGTTTAGAAATCAAATATAACCAAACAAAATTATACCGCGAAAGGCGTTGTTGTAAATGGTAATTTCTTACACATGATTTTTGAAAAAATTACCACGGACGGAACACATATCAATCTATGATATTAGTTCAGTAATTTTCGTGTCTGCCCTTCCATTATGTGATAGAAGTATTTTCCAAAGTGTTCATATCATCTGTTTCAGTCATCACTACCTGTAGAAATGGAAGCAAAACTGTCTTGTGTTTGTTAATGTCAGCATAGGTCACACGTCAACAACGTGACCACTGCTTAAAAAATGTCAATAATTTATGTGTCTTTTAAATCCCCCCTAAAACTCTGTGTCTATGCAGCACTTAAGGAAAAAACGGACCCTTTCTGTTTGTTTTCTCTCTCTCAATTTTTATGATTCATAATGCTGATCTTTTTGATAATTTTGTCGTTGGATCACATCCAAATTTTTTCTTCCTTTCTCTATCAAATCAGTTCCCGGACATATTCCTGAAATTTTTTTTTTCATTTTCAGCCATTACCGATCCCACTTCTTTCCTACTACTTCTGGCTTACTCTTCTTCTCAGCTTGCTTATTTTCTTGATGAGTCTTATGTAGACGAAACGCGCGTCTGACGTACTAAATTAGATTCCTGGTACCTTCGATAACTTTTACACCACTAGGTCGATGTAACTGCTTGTGGACGTTTCGTCCCCGAGGGATACACCAGCCCAGAATTTAACACTTAGGTGTTGACATGAATATCAATTATGTGGTCCTTTAAAAAAAATTCCTGTTTAAAAAACACATGAATTTATCGAAAACTAAGGATTTTCTTATCCCAGGCATAAATTACCTGAACCGTATTTGGCACAATTTTTGGAATTTCGGATCCTCGATGCTTTTCAACTATTTACTTTTTTGGCTTTTCACATATATTGATATGAGCGTCACTGAAGAGTCTTGTAGACGAAACGCGCGTATGGCGTACTAAATTATAATCCTGGTACCTTTTAAACAACTGGGTCGATGCCATTGTTGGTGGACGTTTGTCCCTAAGTGAATCACCAGCCCAGTAGTCAACACTTGTTACCAATTGTCTACATCTTCTCTCTCCTGCATCGAGGGAAGAATGACGTCACAATTTTCAAGGTTAAAACAATCAACAATTTTCATAATACATTAGTTTAAAGGCATATTGTCGCTCAAAATCTTTTTTTTTTATCATTGAAAACAGATGGGTAATACTGTAAAATACAGATTAAAATTGTTCCCGTACCAAAAAAAATATTTAAATTGCGTATAATCGGCATTTTGGTCAACAGTTTCAAGTTATTCAGCTAGTGGAATCTAATTACTTATGCACAGACCCAGATTCTGATTAGGTCTTGGATGTTACTGTACTTTTTGTCTTCCTTCACAGGACCTTGACGTTTTTTTGTTACAACTTCGTTCCCATTTACAAGTAGAAACATAAATTAAAGTTTAAATGTAGGCATTTGTCCAAGGCAACAGTTTCATTTTATACAGGGTTTCACTTTGATTTCATTTGCATTATCTGATTAGAGGATGGACAAAAAAATCTATTATTTAATAGAGAGGATGGTGTGATTGCTGTAGTGCGTACTGGCAAATCATACAAACCTTAATGAACCATCTTTGTTCTGCATCACTTCACGTTCTGTATGGGCATTGTGGTCGAGGGCAGCCAGTCTGTTCGTTGCCCTGTATACTGGTGGACTGAGTGCTCTTTCGAGGCATACATAAGAATAAGATTTTGGAAGTTTTTCAATTCTGATGTGCTCCTAAAATTAATAAAAATTTAAATTGAGATTAAGCTATCAAAATAAAAGAGCATGCTTTTCAGACATATACAGCCTTTTTAAACTTGCTATGATGTGTTTTTGTTATGCAATGATTAGAGTATGTTGATCTCAGATAGTTGCTTTCATAAACAATATTTGTTCTATGGTGGAAAGTTGTCTCATACAAATTATGCAATGTTATGTTTATATAAACATAGAGATCTGTTACAGTAGCAAAGTTAATTGGTAATTTCTAAATCAGGGAAGTTTTAATACACATAACAAACTTACCTGCAGTTAAGATAGTATGGAATATTGTTTACTAGTCTCTTGTTCATAGCGTTTTTTTTAATTGTTTAATTTACATTAGTTACTTCAGACCCTATTATAGCTGACTATGTGGTATGGTCACTGTTGAAGGCTAAATGGTGACAAGTTAATTTCTGTGTCATTTTGTCACTTGAGGAGACTTGTTTCATAAGCTTTTTTTTTACTATCTAAAACACACATCACAAAAGTCTGGTAAGCTTTACTGAACAATTTTTGAACCAAGTTTGGCAACTGTTTTGTCTTCACATCATAAACATGTTCTTGACAATTTTTCACTATGCCTAACAACGTCTTCGACATACTGACAGCAAAACTAACCTGGAATACAATCATTGACATGCAGTTAACTTGTTTGTTTATGAACGAACTAATTTTCACTTTTCCAATTACAGAGTACTCTCATACTCCTGAGTATTTTCCTATTCTTTTAAAAATAATGTGACCATTTCATATGATGTAAAACAAACTATATTTTAGGCAAAAAAAAAATTTCCGCAAAGATTGTGCTGATTTCAATGAAAATAGAAACCAATATATTTTGATCCAGCATGGCCATCACCATTTTTGACATTCTAGATACTATGTTTTTTTCTGTTATTTCTAATTACCTTCACTTGCAGAAATGCACTTTGGTGTTGCATACTGTGGTATCCTTTATCTTTAATGTTAATGTTTTTCATATCACAGCTATATTTACAAAAGTCAAATAACAGATGATTAAACAGAATGAAGGAAACGAATCTCAATAGATAGTTTATGTCGTTTATTGTGTAACAATGTCTTGCTCTGTATACGGCAATATCCAGTCAAAAGTTCATTTGAAGGGAGATTGCAATTCTTCCCAGTTAATCCAAAATCACATAAATGAGTAATAAAAGTATGAGATAGAATATCAGTCGGTTTGAAACAACAAATTTTCGTTCTCATTTTAAAAATCCTGCAATCAAGTTGTCTGATTTATCTGTATTCTTCAGTTTCTCACTTAAACACCATATATTTCCTAAAAAGTAAAGATCTTAAATATTGAATGAATCAAGGTGTTCAAAGCTAGACTATGTACAATCTGACATCAGTTTTATCTAAAACAAAGAACCACTCAGTGTCAATCAATATGTTTATAGTGAATAGAACACAAATAAAAAATACATGTACACGTATGTACCACTGTCAAATAAAGCATGGTAATGTTAAATGAATAATTCAATTTTAATTCCAACAATTTATAATATATTAAGTACCTAAGCTTAAATAATTATATGTTATATATGTACAAAGTATGAATACATTATATGATACAGATTTTAGTCATTGTCAGTAACCTAATTTAATGCCTGATAAAGTCTATTAGCCTTCATCTGATGTGTGCCAGTCTTCAGTAGTAAGGTCTTAAGCTGCAAAACGTGCTAGAAGAATGGCTGGTATTAGTTGGTGATGTGTTGAAGCTCTCTTTTATAGTGGTGATGTTTATGGTAGTCTCTTCAAACAAATCTTGCTCATTCGGAATCTTTTATCCCTCTTTTAATGCTCTTCAACTTTATATTTATTTGGCTTTTTAACTTTTTTAATTTGAGCGTCACTGATGAGTCTTGTGTAGACGAAACGCGCGTCTGTCGTATATAATTATTATCCTGGTACTTTTGATAACTATTAAAGGAGACGATTACGAAATTAGTTAAAAACTTGACTGTAAAGAACATTAACTCCATTAGAGGTCAGTTACCAATTATTTCATCAAATAGGTTGTTCTTTTGGTTTCATTCGTGTATTATATTATGCAGATTATTATAGCTTTATTTGCATCCTACATTAAAAGCACGAAAGTTAAAGCTTCAGCATTATTTATAAAGTTTCATTTTTATCTGTGTTTACCCCTGTATTTAATGTAGGGTCCAAGACAAGGTTCTTCGTCACACAACTTTGCCAATGTGTGCCATTATTCAAGCGTTTTGAATATCATTCATAAACGGTTTATAGTCCAGATTACCTTACACAAAGTCATATATAAATCAAAAATGATTTTTCTTCTCATTCCAAATGGACAACCAATTTAATGTAACTTTGTCTGAAATACTAAATGTATAATATCAATTATTAGAGTATAACGAATGAAGAATTTTTCATCCTGGGAAAATAGAACAATTCGATTGTTTTTTATATAATAAAAGCTCTAAATGCTTCGGTATCGAGAGTTATAAGCCAAAATCAACATTTTACCCCTAATTTTTTTTTTAACCATGGCGGCCATTTTGGTTGGTTGGCCAGGTCACCGGACACATTGATGAAACGAGATACTCCAATAATGATTGTGACCAAGTTTGGTAAAATTTGGCCCAGTAGTTTCAGAGCTGATGATTTTTGTAAAAATTAACGACGATGGGCGCCAAGTGATGAAAAAAACTTACTTGGCCTTTTAGAAAATTAAATTAACTGTTCAGCGGCTATGGGAGAAATATATAATACATATAATGGTTAAGTGTTTATCTTTCAGAACTGTTTTAAGTTAACCCATATAGAAAAACATAATCGTATTAATTGACAATGACTTTCTTCGCAGTTAATTCCATATCTAGAACAGGCCATGAAGGCAACATGCAATTGGAACAAGTATACATTAAGGTCAAAAATTAAACTTAGCTTGATTTAAAAAAAATGAATTCTAGGGGTTTTTGATATGCATAATCTAAATATGTACTTAGATTTATGATTTTGGGCCCAGTTTTCGAGTTAGTCCAAATCGGGGTCCAATTTTATAACTCTCATATTATATTTGTTGGCTCTATCGTTGTATTCAAGATATAAATGTGATTTTGATTTTGAACACTGTTGTTGAATTGCTGCATGAATAACGTATATAAGTCTAATTCAATATTTTGGCAAACAACATTCTTTTTGCAAGATGTACAATAAATATTTTCTATTCAATTAATTCTCAAATATACTGTATAAATTGTTTATTCCTACCTTTTTTACTTTGTGATATGTCTTGTCACGTCCCAAGTGTGATTCACAATTTACATTGCATAACCTCGACACAGATATTAGTCTTTCGTGCGTTACAACTTGTTTCTTTCTCCTCTCTTTAATGTAGTATAGATTGTCATGGCTTCCTAACACAAAGTTCTTTGCTTTTCCTCTTAAAATCCGTTTGTCATTATTCTTACCATAAACGTACTTGGTCTCTTTAAGGTAGTGAAAGATGTCGTCGTATTCATCTTGTTCCATTTTGTGGAATGATTTACTTTGAAACTTGTGTATTATTTATATTGAACTTGTTAAAAGGGT
Organism: Mytilus edulis; assembly: GCF_963676685.1. Taxonomy (NCBI): domain Eukaryota; kingdom Metazoa; phylum Mollusca; class Bivalvia; order Mytilida; family Mytilidae; genus Mytilus; species Mytilus edulis. The sequence continues at coordinate 35,897,062 of NC_092354.1, forward strand.
TTGATTTTTTTAGTATGCAATGTGAAGGGTACTAAAGGACTACATTGATTGATTGATTGTTGGTTGCTTAACGTCCAGTGGCAAATATTTCATGCATATTCAGGACGAACACAAGTTAACAATAATTACAATAGGTAGGTTGTTGTAATAGAGGCCATCTAGGATGATGGTCGGGGAAATTTGGACTGCCACTGGAAAATGAGGGTATATTGGATAGGGACAGAAAAAAAACCTGAATATTCAAGTAACTACCACTGCATCAATGTCAGACATTAAATTTTACAAGAAAAATAGAAATAATGAGTCGAAAACAAGAAATCGGTACAGGACACTTATGGTATGACTTAAAACAGTGCAGGCTATCGTGGGAATATTCTATGAAAAAAACTTGTATCAGTAGGTAACAATTTAAAACTGCATGTAAGATCCAGAGTTAAATCTTTTGCACTTATTGTTGTTGCTGAGAAAATTACAGAAAAAAGTATGTTTTTACTGAAAGATGCATTTATCCTGTATTCTGAAACAGTAATTTAAAGATTAATTGTAAAGAGAAGTTCAAGTATAAATCATCTGATGCTAGGGATTTGTTTTGAAGAAATTTGCCCTTGATACTGCTGTATGGAGGCAGTGGTAGTTACTTAATCCGTAGGTCGTCTACAATAAACTGGGAAGGTTTAATCAATGATATAGAATGGCCTGGGAAGGATAGAATTTAAAAGTAGTCTATAAAAGAAAAATTAAAGGATTTCTTGGGCCGGCATTAAAGTATGCAACTACTTCACGCGATAGAAACCTTATCAAGACTTTTCTTGCAAGTCTTGAATCAAACACATTTATGGGTGGTGGTGAACTTGACGTAAAATTTAATCACAAAAGTTTGAAGCAAGCGAGCATGTAAACCTATTGTGGAGTTGATGAAATTTCTAGACAATCTTCTGAACTTTCTAGGTACAATTTGAATCAAAAGAAATTGGCATGCTCACAGCGAATTTCAGGATCTGGGCGAAAAAGTTATGCTGAACTTTATCCAGAATTGACATCATACATGCTACAACTATTTGATATTGGTTCAGTATCTGGGCTCAGTGATTTAAGAAAGACTAAAAAAATCCAAAGGACATTTACATCAACAGTTATAAATAATAAATAAGAAACAACACAAACTCAACTAAAAATCGAGAGTAATGTTTACCAAAGCTTTAGCAGGTGCGTCACAAATAGCAATTACTGACTTCGGACCACATTGGTAATGTTTCTATTCATACAATCATGTTTTATTAAAATACAAACATGTATAATCATGATTTTTTTAGAAAAAAAGATGATTTTGAATTTTATAAACTTTTTTTTCAGGTCATTGAAAGTGATTGCTGATTTTGAGCCTCCAATGAAGGTGGAATTATCCATAAAGCAGAGTTCTTCAGGTGATGGTTTCGGTTGTCAAGAAGGTTGTGTTCAGACGTTTACATCATTTATGGATATGCATATGCATTTTTTGAAATTGGGGACCACAACAACGATCTTCAGCAAATGTCAACTTGCGACAAGATTAGGCTCAGATGGTACGATGCTTTTATAAATTTGTCTGAAATATTAAATTTTAAGAATTGATGGTTGTTAACCTGTTATCTCACAAGATATATCCAAAGACCAACAAAGCCTTAAAAAAGAAAAGAAGCATGTGAGATTTTCAAACAAAGTTAAGTTGTATTTGAAGTCAATATTTGAAGATGGTGAAAAGAGTGGGAACAAGATGAATGCTGGCACTGTAGCAATAAATATGAGAGTTGCACTGGAGAATGGTACAAAAATGTTTTGTAACAGTGAATACTTAAATGCTTGTCAAATTACATCCTAATTTTCTTGGTTAGCTGCAGAGAAAAAAATGCCATCAAAGTGTTCCGAGGAAATTGACAGTAGCTCATATCGAGAGATTTTAAGTCATTGAAGAAATAACTTAATTGTACTTTGTAATTTGTGTTTTCAGTTGTGTCATTTATACTGTACGCAGATCTACTACAGTTCTTTTTTTAAGTTACACATTGTTTTATAAAAGCGTAATTACAAAAGTATACTGTAATCCATGGAACCATTAAATTGCCAAGAATTAAAAGTTTTAGCTTGAACCGAGTTGTAAAGGATACCTGTTTCGTTTGTTGACTTAAATGAAAATACATGTACATTTAAAATATTTCAAGGTCTTATATTTTAGCTTTTTTTGTTATGTTTCGTTAACAATGTAGTGATATGTGCATTCATATATTAAAAAAGAGATATCTGTGGTTTCCCATTAAACATAGTAATCGGCATACTTGTTTCTTTGTTTCTAACGCAATATCCTTTTGAAGATAAAATTGAGAATGGAAATGTGTCAAAGAGACAACAACCCGACCATAGAAAATCCAAAACTTCCAAAGAGTAAATCAATATAGTTAAAAAAAGATTTTAAAAAATCTTTCAAATATCAGTGACGTCATCGAGTGCGGCCGTACACTCGAAATGATATCAATACGTTTTTATCCTCTAGATCGCCTTTCCATCTTTTAGGGACAGTTAACTTTAAGAAAATATCTCTATTCAAACCCTTACTCAAACTCAAACCCTGACCCTAACCCAAACCCCAAATGTGTTAAAATTGTTGATTTGGAGGCCTTACTTTATCTCGAAACGTGTAAGGCTAGAAGGGTAACCGATTGGATTTTCGTATAAAGGTTTTCCACGAACTTCTTAAAAAAAGAGTTTTGGAGGAATGGGGGGTCAGGTTATTGTTTTTGGTACTTTTTATAAGCGATCTTTTTAATAGTTCAACATGGTCCTATGCTTCGATCGGCTTGAACATAAAAAAAATCGGCCCCGTTACGGGTAGTAATTTTTGACAATTAACCCCGTGGCGAAGACCGCAAGTCATTTTTTTGTAGTTTGGGAGTTGGGGTTAATTTCGGGGTTAGGCTTCACTCTCGCACAACGTTTCTTCAGAGAGGTCGGAAAGTGCTGCCGTACACTTCAGTGATACCAATAAGTTTCCATCCTCTAGATCGCCTTTCCATCTTTTAGGAACAGTTAACTTTATGAAAATATCTCTATTCAAATCCATTCTACATCTGTTTGAAGATTGAAGTCAAAGGCACTTTTCATACTCTGTACTTCGAAATATTTTTGGAAATGTCTGACGCATGCACAGTCACAAAAAGGGCAGACTTGCGCAGAAGTGAAAAAGGGCGCCTCACTAACCCTTGTCAAAGTACACAACCCTAACCCAACCCATGCCCTAACCAAAACTGTCCACAAGAGACCAAAATGACACAGAAATTAACAATTATAGTTAACCGTACGGCCCCCAACAATGAGCAAAGCCCATACTGCATAGTCAGCTATAAAAGGCCCCGAAATGACAATGCAAAACAGTTCAAACATCAGTGTCATGGCTTACATACAAAATACACAAATTGATCAATAACAATGAAATGACTTTTATTTTACATATATATAAATTTATTTTTACATATGATAAGGCAACAAAGATACGTGTTTAACATAATATTTCACCCTTTGGTTTGAACATTTGCTTATTATCATTGTAATCATCAGAGGGGATGGTGAAAGGACAAGGATGATATTTAAACAAAATGATGGGCTAATTAAATCATAAATGATCATTCTTCTAAATGCAGGATATGTGTCCATGAGCCTTAGTTTATATTGGAAATAAATGTCAAATATGGAAGATCTAACCGTTTGTAAAAAAGGAAAGCTATTAGTATTGAACCTAGCAATATTTTGTTCCCTACTTGCTGCAAAATTAATTGAAACTTTTATAAAACAGTAGCATCTTCTTTTTTGAGTAATACTTCATTTGCTAGAACTCATGGCAATATAATTTGTCTATTGGACCAATACGAATTTAAACTGAAACTGTAAGATACAGGTATATATCAACTATCAAGTCGATGTCTTACAATTAAAATACATGTTAACTTTTAAACTCTTTTTAAACAGAAAACAATTCCTCATCAACTATAACATAATTCATTCACAAAATAACAATAGCGAACATCATTCTTGGTTTACAATCTATTTTCTTCGCTTTCTGTTTTCAGTTGTCTTGGCAGATTGCATTAATTAACTTATAAGGTAAGTAGTTTCCGGCAATGTGGATTCCTATTATCATTTCCTTGACGAGCACATACGTCAGATATTGGGAAGCCAATCTGAAAAGATAGATTGTATACAAATATTAACACATTTACCTATATACCAAACATTTCATTTTACCATGTACTAATATATTAACTTCGTGTAATACTTTTTTTCGGGGTTATGCATTTTATCAGCGTGTATACACAATAATAGGCAAGTTACAAGTTTAAAGTTAACTGTTTTTGTTTATTAAGTTTGAAAAATTGGGGTTTCCAATTTACGTTCCATTTCTTTATTATCTCCAAGGCTTCTCTTACAGCAGATTGACTTTCTTTAGCGTTGATGAACGATGCTACAATTGAATGACCAATGTTGGTTTGGACACAAATGAAAAAAAGAGGTAAACTGTAGTTTGATGTTTTATAAGTAGCATTCCCATATAAGCTTATCAATCTTTTTTGAGCTTGTTTGTTGCACAAATAGGAAGTCAGTACTATTATCATTTTCTTGCTGGTATCTGAAAAAAAAAGAAAATAGATAGTCCTAGTTTTCTTGGCTAGCAGTATTGTCAGTTTAAGCTACTTTCACACGTAGGGTAGGTAGTTGTACTTTGTTTTATTAGTTTCCATCCTGTGACAATTATTGCAATTTAATATTGAAATAATTGATTGGGAAGTCAACTTGCGAAGTTCTTAAGTGGAAACTATCACCAGGAAATTTCTTCTAAATGCTTTAGTAAGCTAAAAATCGGAATAAATACCGGGACATTTGTCAAAACCAGATTCCTAGAAGTTAATCCATATATCTGTCATGACAGGTTGATATATGCCAATTAGGTTAAACTGTTAGCATTACTGCCCTCTTCGCCGAACTTTGGTTGCAAAAGGTGGCTCAAGCTTTTCAGAGTCGATGTTTTCTTTTTGCTTCGAAAAAGAACATTTGTATATTTAATAATTTTAAATGTGATGGATTGGATTTGCTTTAGGACCAATGGTGTATGACTAGACAAAATATATAAAACATACATGTACAGTATATTGCATGAAAACAGTTAAATTTATTACTAACAATAAATTGCATGTAGTAAGCATAAACAAAAATAGGAACAGAAATCAAACTATGACAACTTGAAGTCTTACAAAATAATGTAACATTGACTTACAGTTTGTTGAATTACATGTAATAAACATGATTAATTATAATGAAAAGATGGATCTAGGAATTTAAAAATTGAAAAGACTGACAGTTTGTTTGCTGAATTATATTGTATAGTTGGGACTCAACTATTTTTTCATGAAATTTAGAAAATGTTAACCCCTGTTATCATACAATGTACACTGTTAAAAATTATAATCTCTAATATTTTACAGTACACTTTCTACAATTTCTGCAGCTGATTCTCAGAAGAACCCCTCCAGCATATACGAAAGACAGTCCGAATCAAACCTGCTGATTTTCCAGGAAACACTTGTGTAATGTCTTCTATTTCTGTTACTTGGTTTACACCAGACAGCGCTGGAGAAAAGAATTCCCATTCAGTACAACGATCTCCTCCTTTTCAAATAACTGACTGCACCGTTCTAGTTTCCTTTTCTGGGTTCTTTTCTCACATTTCCATTTATTTTGTTTTTTTCTTTGTTTGTCATTAAACTTTGATTTATTTACAGGCTTCCAAAATGATGCTGTGAACGATGTTTTAACTGCCAACAACTGATTTCTAAGATTTGTTATACTATCATTTAACAGTTTTACTTCATATATTGTGTCTTCATTAAAACGATGAAATGAATGCCTTCCTGGTTTTAACCGACCGTTTCCTGGGACATTTTTACAAAACAATGCTTCATCATCTTTTTCTAATCTGGCATTTTTTCCTCAAGAACCTTTTTTTTGGTCTTCTAAGGCTGACGTCAATCTGACAATATTGTCTTTATCCCCAGGTAGTGGTACATAATTTTCTGATAGTTTTCACTTTTTATGTAAGCAATTTTGGTTTTAACGTTGTATATGTCTCCCTGATATGAATACTGAAGGTTTCTCTCAGTCATGAAACAGTTCTGAATATTTTGTGATCTCCACAATACGGCCAGTAACTATCTAGCTTGGGGTCCTGGCTAATCTTGTCAGTATAGCCAGGCGTGTATCAATGTACTGCCTGTCAATGATTGGTTAATACTAATTTTGTCCTCAATGTTTGTTTTACATCTGTATCCAACCAATTCTTGTTTAACATCAATTAGTAAAAACTAGACTGTAATTTTTTTTCTTTATGAATTGATGTATAGTGTTATCATATCTAATTAGTAGTATGATGATAATTAGTAAGCAGAAAAGGGTTATTTCTTATCAGCAATCGCCTGGTGAGAAAGTTAAAAGTTTAAGATTTCACATGTCCAAGGTGTCAATTGGATTCCAATTGTGCTGGTTTACATCAAACATCAAAATTTATGCAAATATTTATTCAGCCTCACTTTAAATTCAGAGTCAACTGGCACTGAATCGATCACATGGTATTTGTTCCCCACCTGGCCCTTACGACGCGCAGCTAGATTGGGCCGGATCCCAGGCTAGTAACTATCATATAGCGATTTCAGCACTTCATTGTAGAATATCCCTGTTTTCCTCTTCGCATTAGGAATCCAACCAAATTTCTTATCCATTCATCTGTTAGTAGGCAAAGGAGGAGCTGGAACAAAGAAGATGATACATTGATTAGAATTATATAATTTACATACATTTTGTACTTTTGAATTTATCAGGAAACCAACATAATTAGATTTATCATTTAATTTCCTAATTTTTTACATATGCCTACAGATGTATATGGTGTGACATACTATTTTTTATATGGTCATTTTAAAATTCAGACATTGCAGTAAAGACATCTGAAAAGTCATGGTTGAATATCTCCTTTTTTGTCTTTTCAGTCTTTTCATTATACATGATTTACCTCCCTTATTGCAGAGTTACCTACATGTACATATAATTATTAAATTCAGTAATAAGAAGGTATATGGTGAAGTGCAACAAACATACATCATGTACATTACATTAATTAACAAAGTAGCAAAAATCATTCGGGGTCACATCAGGTACATTTTCTGTAAATGGGAAAATGTTAAACCAATTATTACCATTCCTATTAAAAAACACATTCCAAGGCAACCTATGGGTCTTCAGGTTCAAATATATATAGAGAGTTAAACCAAATGCTATTGAGTTTCATGTTTCTCCTGGAGCTTGTTTTTATAATTAATATTTAAAGGTATTGATAAAATTCTATATAAGATACATGCAGCTTCATTAATTTTTCAGTTTAACAAACACCTATTTGTGGTTTGATTTCATTATGCAATGTCTTTTTGAATGCTATATTCATTGTATAATTTATGATAATGCCATGCCTGTAATTGTATGTGAATCAACAAAATCAAACATGAAACTGTTGCTTTAGATCATATTATAAAGACAACATATGTTAAATGCCTCTATTAAGTATACTTTTATTTACAATACATTGGAATAGTAGGATAGGACACAAAGTTTTTATTACTAAGTTGGCATAGGACACCAAGTTTTTATTACTAAGTTGGCATAGGACACCAAGTTTTTATTACTAAGTTGGCCAAGGACATATTTTTTTCAGTCAGAAAGCCATAGGGTTGTAACTTTTATAAGCTTTGGATTTCAAAGATTTTGGCCAGGAGCATCACTGAAGAGACAAGTATTGTCGAAATGCGCATCTGGTGCAAGAAAATTGATACCGTTAATTTTATTATTAAATGTTTTTATTTTTTGCACCGGTCCTATGTGGCGATAAATTTTGACCGGTCCTTTATTTCATAATGGACAACTTCTCCTGTATTTTTACCGATCAATGTTGGTACACCTAATATATTTATTTCAATCTAAAGTAGCTTAAATAAATTTTGAGTTATGTTTTTGTGTTCGAAATAAGTTATATATCTGCATTAGCTCAAAATATAAATATTTTTATTTCATTGCTAACGCTTTTATAGGGCCGGCTGAAATAAACTAGAGGCTCTCAAGAGCCTGTGTCGCTCACCTGTTAATGTGTTTACTGATGTCGGCCATCTTCGTTGGTAGGCGGGGTCATTAGACACTTTTTTTTTAAATAGATACCCTAGTACAATGTATTATGATTGTAGCGAAGTTTGGTTAAATTTGGACAAGTCGTTTTAGAAAAGATTTTTATACAAGTTACAAAAATGACGAAAAGTTGTTCAATATTGACTATAAAGGGCAATAACTCCTTAAGGGGTCCTCTAACAATTTTGATCATGCTGACTTATTTGTAGATCTTACTTTGCTGAACATTATTGCTGTTTACAGTTTATCTCTATCTATAATAGTATTCAAGATAATAACCAAAAACAGCAAAATTTTCCTAAAATTACCAATTCAGGGGCAGCAACCCAACAATGGGTTGTCCAATTCATCTGAAAATTTCAGGGAAGATAGATCTTGACCTGATAAACAATTTTACCCCATGTCAGATTTGCTCTAAATGCTTTGGTTTTTGAGTTATAAGCCAAAAACTGCATTTTACCCCTATGTTCTATTTTTAACCATGGCGGCCATCTTGGTTGGTTGGCCGGGTCACGCCACACATTTTTTAAACTAGATATCCCAATGATGATTGTGGCCAAGTTTGGTTTAGTTTGGCATGGTAGTTTCAGAGGAGAAGATTTTTGTAAAAGATTACTAAGATTTACGAAAAATGGTTAAAAATTGACTATAAAGGCCATTAACTCCTAAAGGGGTCAACTGACCATTTTAAATAAGTTGACTTATTTGTAGATCTTACTTTGCTGAACATTATTGCTGTTTACAGTTTATCTCTATCTATAATAATATTCAAGATAATAACCAAAAACAGCAAAATTGCCCTAAAATTACCAATTCAGGGGCAGCAACCCAACAACCGGTTGTCAGATTCATCTGAAAATTTCAGGGCAGATAGATCTTGACCTGATAAACAATTTTACCCCATGTCAGATTTGCTCTAAATGCTTTGGTTTTTAAGTTATAAACCAAAAACTGCATTTTACCCCTATGTTCTATTTTTAGCCATGGCGGCCATCTTGGTTGGTTTGACGGGTCAAGCCACACATTTTTTAAACTAGATACCCCAAGGATGATTGTGGCCAAGTTTGGTAGAATTTGGCCCATTAGTTTCAGAGGAGAAGATTTTTGTAAAAGTTTACGGACGACGGACGACGGACGACAGACGACGGACGCAGGACGACGGACGACGGACGCCAAGTGATGAGAAAAGCTCACTTGACCTTTCAGGTCAGGTGAGCTAAAAAGCACGACACTACGATTTTATTTTTTACCAAAATTGGAAGAAATAGGGTTGGCAGATCCGATACATAAACCAACAAATCAAAAATTCCTGGCTTAAAGTAAATGGTTTGACATTTGAAGATAAATATGAAGCTGTTAACTTGACAATATGCGAAAAAGGTGATCAAAAGTTCCAAAGAATTGATTGCATTAAACACAGATGTGTTGAGTATGGAACGTAACATAACAGGATGAAGTTATTAGATCGCTTTTTTCCTTGGCTGGCCATCAATGGTTATTCCAGGCCATCACGTGCAAACATATTTGATTATCATGCAAATGATGTCATACTGCCTTACATAAAATCTTTCACCGATAAGTATTTAGGAGCAGACATGGTATTTAAGAGTTACTAAATTGATAGCTTAAAGGACCGAGAAAAGCAAGGTGCTGGTGCTAGACAAAAAGTTGAAGGTTCTGGAAGAACTCCAGGGTTTCGAGTAGTCTCTATGAAGATGACAACAAAACTAAATGGTCCAATTGCGGACGATCAATCACAAATTTAGTATTTATTTCTCATAGCCATAGCTATATGGAAACCTAGAATGGAGGAGAGATCAGCTTCTCAACAATAAAATAATTTCAAACAAATTGTTCGACTATTTGCCATAATGTTCTCAAAGATATCACAAGCAGTTAAAGCTGTATGACAAGATCTAAAAATGTTTTTTTTTTTATTTTGTTCAAAACGGCTGCTTTATTATGGTAAACTTTATCCTTTTTTTACAATTATGTGTTTTATTAAAAATACTCGAGAACAGTCAAAATGATAACTTGATCTGTGTTTTATAGTAATTACAATTGTGAAAGTGTCATACCATTGCTGAATCAAACTCAAGAATGTCAACCAGACCTTGAGGTGATAAAACTTTCGAGCATGATTTTTGTGAGTTTAACAACAGGAGCATAACAAAATACAAAATCAAATACATCATTACATGTTTATGTGAGTGTTATTTACAAATGTATAAGCAAAACAGTATTTATAATGACAATTGAAAAAAAAGAAATACTTGCACAATTTAAAAAAAAGAGTAAAAATAAAATGTCTCAACTTCTGTTGGCATAAAAATTATAAAGTAAAAAAAATTATATATATGGGCAAACTCCTGTTCGCACCTAAAAAATTAAGTAAAAATAAATGTTTTCAAACTTCTGTTGGCACCTTAAAAATTAATAAACAATTACATTTGTGTCTTTCAATGTTTCAGGACCTTGTATTGAAAGTTCACGCACTGTTGGAGGAAGAAACAAGGGGCCATTACAAAGTGAACTACATTATTACTGAATTAGGGAGAATCTTAGAACTCCAATTTCTATAAAAGCGACAATATGACACTATAACAGTGATTGATTGAGTGTTGGTAGCTTAACGTCCAGTGGCAAATAGTTCATGCATATTAAGGACGAGAACAAGTTCACAATAAATACAATAGGTAGGTCTTTTTGATTGCCACTTGAAAATGAGAGTATTTTGGATAGGGACAGAAATTTTGCCTTGCAACAGGCCACCTACGGGCCCTGAAAGATTCCATGCAATGGTTCTTTACGTGCAAAGAGCGTGGCACTCTCTCTTTACACGAGACATCGGATTCAACGTCCCTCCGGTGGATTGCTATCCTTGCCGTGGTCGGGGGGCTTGCCTGTCTCAGTGACCCCAAGAGCTATGCCAGCTGGAGCCTCGTCTCTTGGTAGGGTTACCCATGCTGGACAGGTCGAAGGGTAGAGACCAGACTAAAGTGATCCGAACATCGTGAGATGCCCGATGTTTTAAATAAAATAGGCTCTCCAACCCGTTTGCCGTGGGTTGCTACCCGTGTCGGTGGTTGACGAGATCCTTGTGGATGAGGGCTATAGCCAGACTCCTTACGGTCAGAAAATACCCGGACGGACGAGACTATAGTTCAATAAGCTGCTTTGGCTTCGATATCATCTAAACGGGAGGTCGGATGGACCCGGTTCGATCAATCGGCTGGTCATGTCGAGCCCTTCAGTTAATCCTCAACAATAAGCTTTCTTGTAACAATTTTCATAATATACACATGTATTTCAAATTAAGCTATTTATATTCCGGATAACTGAGGAAGGCGATGGCTCATGGGTCAATCAAGTGGTACTCTTTCTTTTTCGCTTGATGGATACGCTCTGCTTGAGTATACTATTCTTGGAACATCTGGTGCTTTCCGCAGTGGATGTTAGGTGCTGATTTCGAGGACCTGCTACATTATATTTGGAGCTCGTTTTCGGCATTAGCACTTGATCCCGGTTCGCCACGGAAACACAGCATCGCCCTTGTAGGCACTCCGAGGTGGGTGGATGACGAGAATGGTGAACCTTTCTCCTTTCATATGGCACAACAAAACAAACCCTCTAAATCAGCTTTAATACATAAGAAAAGAAAATGTGATGATTCAGAGCCCTGTCGGGAAGATGACAGTTGGCCAAGATTTATTGTAATAAAAGGAACAGATGAAATCCAATTTCAAAAATATCGCCTTTTGTAATTCACAAACAAATTCAAAGCGTTGCTGGTACTGTCAAAAAAGTTTCAAAAATGAGATCTGGCAATTTGTTGGTTGAATGTTCCAACAAAAGTCAATCAACAAATTTACTTACAAATTTTTTTTAAATGAGACTTAATCCTTTCAGCAATAATAAGATTATGTCCTTCTTTAGGTAGCTTTCAAAAAGGTGCATCTGCTGATGACACGGGAAAGGCAAAGTTTTGTCATACAGGTATACATGATAACTCGTACGAAAGGGAACGACTGGAAATAACCACCATTACTATGGATACATTTTTTAAACCATCATCTCTTCTTTTTGTTAATATTTATTTGTTTTAAAGAATGGCTGTCGAATTTGTGATGGATAAAGAGGAAAATGAAAAAGATATAATGAAGTTTGAAAATACAAAATTACGACCTATATGGGACCCTTTGACTGACAAAGAATGCAATGTAATTTATTGTAATGATCAAATTAGTAACTTCGCTAAATATGTGAAACATTGGAGTGAATTACATGATGAAATATAAATACAACTTGGGGTGTTGTTTGTCTCCTACACACGCAGCGTACATCTATTTACAGAACACACAGTAAAACTATATTTCCCAGATGCACACTTTGTCTGTACTGTTCATCATGTACCTGACATGACAATTATATATTTACGTCACGAAGGTAAAATAACAGATTTGTCGTTTAAAGTACTGACAAACAAATATTTAAAGTAAAGAAAATGGAAACCACTGGTGAGAATATAAATGTTTGTGTTTAGATAAACCTACTGGGGCTACCATCCTCAAGGTGAGAGTACATTTACAGACTCTAATAATAATTTGACGTTAATTGATTGTACACACAAGCATAAGCGTAAATACGATGACCACACATTCATAAAACAGGCAAGCACATATGAAAAGTTTTAAACAGTAATAAAAAAAAGTTCAATTTAACAAAAGAAGACATTTATGCAGCATATTTTACAAAATATTAAGATGATATTCGTCTATTATAATTGTATATATGTTCAACTGAACCCCTCAGATACGAAAGGTTTACGTTTTAACTTTCATCCCAAATGGCCTCTATTATGACGAGACCTACCTATTGTATTTATTGTTAATTTGTTCTCGTCCAGAATATGCATGAAATATTTGCTACTGGACGTTAAGTAACCAATCAGTCAATCGTTTTAACTTTAGCATACCTGATTCAGCAATTGAATCTTGCTCAACAATGTAATGTCTCCTCTTTAATCCATCATCCGTCTGGTTAAAGCATGTGCTTTCTTTACATAATACACGTTGGAACAATGCAGCTGTATCGTCCTTATATCAAAAGATCTTTCCGTTAGTTCCAGTAATTTGAAGAAAACAAAATATTATTATGCATCGTCTTGATTTTTCCTCGGTGACTTTTTTTTTAATCTATATTGGGTGCCGCATCGTGTTGTACACGGTGCTGTGTAATCCATCTTAATCAGCATGGTTCAACAACAGAGTCTTCGGCACTTCTAACTACGTACGGTTCATATCCGTATGACAGATAATCAGTAGATTGAAAATAGTAAAAAATGAATCAAAATCAAACAAAAATCAACAAAATAAGGAAAATATCACACCTTTGACTTCCGCGGATGACGAAATGAGATATGTCGGTCTTGAGCCGTCCAAAAATAAAACAATTAGACGTAAACTACAATTTCACAATGTACTTGTGGAAGAAATTAAGGCTGTTGATCCCTGCTTTACCAAAAACATAGTAAATGGGAAGGTAACAAAACAATACAAAATGAAATCTATTACAAGTCAGGTTTTTGGTATCCGTAGGAGATCTCTCATGTCAACGTGTAAGAAAATGAAAAAAGTTTTACGTAAGAGACTTCCAGAAATACAAGAAGAAATTAAAACAGCAGTTTTAACCTTTTTAAACCGAAGGGACAACTCGTCTATAATGCGAAGGAAAGCAGATTATAAAACTGTTAGCGGTCAGCAAAAACAAAAGCACATTTTATCAGATCACATGAACAATCTGTTTCTCAAGTTTAGGTCAGAAAATTTAGATATAAAACTTTCTTATTCAAGATTTTGTAAATATAGTCCGATAAATTTCTCATTAGTTTCCTATGCTACCCGTAACACATGCTTATGTATCAAGCACCAAAACATGGCTCTAAAATTACGCTTTCTTCATAAAATTGGTATAATTAATTGCGACAGTCCTGATGCTTTTATGAAAGATGTTACAGACCACTTTGACGTAAACGATTTATTTCCGGCTGACAGTGGTCCATTTCAGTATTTCTTATGGCAAAATAAGAACCCTTCTGAGGTAGTATGAGATATTGACAGCTGGAACCCTAGAAAAATAATCGTTGGTACGGTCTTTTAAAAGAACCTTTGCAAAATTCCGGTTTCTTATAAACGATTCTGTCACAATTGCAGAATAATATATTATACTATCACATTATACTGTAAATTTGACAACTTTTATAATAATTGTATTTCATGTTACCTTAAATCGGTCATTTGAACAAGATAATTTTCTTATACGCATTGACAATTGTATAATAAGTAAAATTAAACCAACTCCGTTTATTGAAAATTTGCAACATTTTTCAACAAATTTTACCATTCTTTGGATAATTCAATCAGAATTTGTGGACGCTGACGAAACAGAATGTAGGATCACTATGTCTCGCTTTTTTGTATTCACTCAAAGGCTCAACAAAAATATTTTTTAAATGTATTTTAGTAAATAGTTTGTTATAAATTTTTGTTTAGCAAAAGCAGTGGGAAAAAACGATTAGATATGGAAAAATAGTAGTGAATGGTCTCCCCCTTGATGTTCTCCCCCAAACACCTATGTCAGATTATAGGGAGAAAAAAAATCAAAATGATTTTACAAATAAAGGAAATTTAGGTAGAAATGCAAGTACAATTAGACATTTTAACTTTTATATCCATCCTGCATCACCGTCAATGGATGCCCTACCTCATGTAGTTGCTCGGGTAAGACTGTTGATTGCAGATACAGATCTCTTACAAGTGCAGATACAGATCTCTTACGACAGTTCCATCTAATATACCGAGCTCAACAACTAGATTGTAAGTATTTATTTTCAAAAGTGTTTCTTAAACTAAAAACAACATACGATACGTATTTTAGTGCTCATGAACAATCTTTATTTCGATGTCCACAACAAACGTCAGAAAGTCTTTTCAATCAAATATTGTTGTGAGTCAAATCTGTTGATACTGTTGCAGTATAACTGAAGGATGTATATTCCCTCACTTTGCAATTATTAGTAACATTTTGGACATTTTAATGTCAATATTTTTAGTATTAACGTTAACAAAAAAGAAAAGAAAAGAACGACTGTATTTTGACGCTTTGTTGCCTTTATTTGTACTTGACATTTTTGTCGTGAAAATAACTGTTCACGCGCAAAATATTCTAAACTTCAAAATATGATACCTGGACTAACAATGTATAAGATTGACGAGGCTAGGCAATATGCCTCTTTACATGCACTATGAACGAAAAGGCAAACAATTTCATCGTTCAATAATGGAACCAGAAAAGCTTGAGCATGCCTTAAAGTTTGTTTTTTTCCCACAGTTCATTAATTATCATTTCGAACCCGTGAACTTAAATTAGAAAATGGTGATAAAATAATGATTCCAAAAGGGAACTACAGACATGACATATAGTTCCAAATAAATGAAGTATCCTGCAACTATGCCTTGAGATGCCAAGAATTTTATGCGTCTCATGGAATCCCAGTTCTTCACATTCATTTGTGTAAACTTAGCATAATGACTTTAAATACAATTTATGCCTGAGCTGCTCTGGTTAAGTTTTGTGTTTATGTTCTGATATTCTTTTGGAACTAAATATATTGCATCAATTAAACTTCATCAATGGATGTGCCCTGGATAGTACTGAGCATTCACAAGTGATGACCTACATTTGAGATTAGGACTCTAGACTTAGTCATGTTTTGAGGTATTGTTTTTTTTTTCCTTCATTATTCTGCTGCTCGTGAGATCTGGAAAGGACGCTGTTCAGATGAACGATGGTGAAGGTTGAACTGATGATCTGAGCTCTGGAAATGATGATGGTCAGATGAACGATGGTGAAGGTTGTACTACTGATTTGAGCTCTGGAAATGATGGTGAAGGTTGTACTGCTGATTTGAGCTCTGGAAAAGACGATGGTCAGATGTATGATGGTGAAGGTTGTACTACTGATTTGAGCTCTGGAAATGATGATGGTCAGATGAATGATGGCGAAGGTTGTACTGCTGATTTGAGCTCTGGAAATGATGATGGTCAGATGAATGATGATAAAGGTTGTACTGCTGATTTGAGCTCTGGAAATGATGATGGTGAAGGTTGTACTGCTGATTTGAGCTCTGGAAAAGACGATGGTCAGATGAATGATGGTGACGGTTGAACTGCTGATCTGAGATCTGTAAAGGAAAATTGTCCGATTGATTGATTATTGGTTGCTTAACGTCCAGTGACAAGTATTTGATGCATATTCAGGACGAGAACAAGTTCACAATAAATACTATAGGTAGGTCTTGAAATAATAGAGGCCATCTGAGATGGTCGGGGAAATTTGGACTGCCACTGGAAAATGAGGGTATTTTGGATAAGGACAGACATTTTGCTTTGCAACAGGCCACCTACGGACCCATCAAAGAGTTGTTGCAAGGTTGCAAGGGTTCTTTACGTGCAAAGAGCGTGGCAGTCTCCTTACACGAGGCATCGGATTCAACGTCCCCAATCTGACCAGACGTGACTGCGAACTTGATACATCCCGCACAGCCAAACGGACGCCCCACTTCGGCAAGCGTTTTACTGCCGGTCGGAAGAAGACCAAGTGACCATATTTCTATTCCCCAGTCACCCTTGGGGTAGAAAATTGTCCGATAAATAATGGTCAAATGAATAATGGTGAAGGTTGAACTGATGATCTGGGCTCTGGAAATGATAATGGTTAGATGAATGATGGTGGAGGTGGTGCCGTTGATCTGAGCTCTTGAAATGACGATGGTCAGATGAATGACGAAGATTATAGTACTGATCAGAGCTCTGGAAAGGATAATTGTCAGACGAGTGATGGTGGATGTGGTAATGTTGATCTGATATATTTTCTGTCATGTTAAGTTGTACGTATTGTCTCTACAGAATTCTGTTATGTAATTCCAATTGATTCGAATGCCGCACCCGGTATTTTTGTATGAAAATGACGGAAAAAACCACCATTATTGAAAAACTAGGTTTAGAAAGTGTCAAACCTACTTTCGGGACAGAGAAGATTGACCTGAAGACATGCATGTCATTTAATGATACACATCTGATTAGATTAGGCGCAAACACAATGGGTGACAGATAGTATTAGTTATAACCAACAAATATATAATCATAAAGTTGATTGATTGATTGTTGGTTGCTTAACGTCCAGTGGCAAATATTTCATGCATATTCAGGACGAGAACAAGTTAACAATAGGTAGGTTGTTGTAATAGAGGCCATCTAGGATAATGGTCGGGGAAATTTGGACTGCCACTTGAAAATGAGGGTATATTGGATAGGGACAGAAATTTTGCCTTGCATCAGGCCCCCTCAAAGAGTTGTTGCAAGGGTTCTTGACGTGCAAAGAGCGTGGCGCTCTCTTTACTCGAGGCATCGGATTTAACGTCCCCCTTCTGACCGGACGTGACTGCGAACTTGATACATCCCGTACAGCCAAACGGACGCCCCACTTCGGCAAGCGTTTTACTGCCGGTCGGGAGAATACCAAGTGACCATATTTCTATACCCCATTCACTCATGGGGTATAATCATAAAATCCTAGCTCCTGTACAGCAGAAACAAACAATATCAATAGTGAACTTTGTATCGTCATAAATTACATCTTAAAATTTTAAGTACACTGATTGGACTGTTGAGTTACTATTTGAATAGTTAAATTTGCTATCAGTATCACGATATTTCCCTCAGTCAATGTTAAAATATATTTTTTAAATTACGTAGACTAAAATTCTGAGGACAAAGAAGTCAGTGGGTATTTTCACCTACGCCTTCACATATCTGAGCTTTTAAAGCTAAAGAGGGACATGGTTATTTACTGACCACAATGTTTTAACACCCTGACTGTTGATCACTGTTATCGTCGGCCAAGTTTCTTCCATTTGAGAATACTTTCTGATTACACCATGTGTGCTTTTATATCAGAAGAGTTCTATCAGAGGAGATACCAGAACTCAATTTTGTATATACGCCAGACGCGCGTTTCGTCTACAAAAGACTCATCAGTCAAAAAAGTTAACCAATTGATAGCTGGTGGCTTCGATTCAGACGAATAAATGCAAGTTTTGATTCTCCAAATAGAAAAAAAAACTTAGCGAAACGTATAATGATATAAATATAAATTTTTACATATTGGAACACTATACAAAATTGAAAATGTCTTCCTTTACAGACTTATCGCAAACAGAAATTGTAGTGGTCACTCATTCGTGAGAAGGCTTCGCAGCAAATTCGGGACAACACCATTTCACAGATCTGTTGCTCAATCATCCAGGACAGAATGAGTCCAGACATTTGATGGCCGTACGATGCCGACCCTTCACCTGGTACAGCAGTATGCCAGCAGATTATGTCAAATTTATAGGCTATAGGCAACAGAGAACATCACCATTTGCCGTTGTTCTATCGATAGGTGGGAACGATATTGATAACCCCAAGTTTTTCAGGAAATTCCATACAGTTTAATAGACTGTTCTATGACCAGATACCGTTTATTGTTTACAAAAAGTCCAATAAAACAACATTTAAATTCCAACCACCATGTGCGAAGCCAGTGAAGTCGAGCACACCTTTTTGAATAGGTCCCGACATACATTTCTTTAAACCAATAAATTTGTTTCAAAGAAATCATTGCTAACACTGTATGCAATAATCCTATATATATGAAAAAGTTGTCTCCTAACAGAAACCACGCCCCATCGGTCATTATCATGTTAAAATCCATCAACGACCGGTTTTCTGGTCCGTTTTGTTCTGTTTATGACCGATGGAATTTATTACTGAAAAATAATGAATATCATGTGACCCCTTTTTATTAATAAAGAGAAGCTTATTCTCAACCGATATGAAATAACAAATATTATAACACCCATTGTTTATCTTTGTACAACCATATTTCCGTATCAGCTTGAATTAGAATTTTGGAATTTCCGTTTCGGGGCCTTGTTAATTTGCTGTCGACTAGAAAGCAGGTGTTACACATATTAGTTAAACTATTTAAAAGAAAAAGAAAAGATGCCAAATAAGAGAACTGCAATAGGATCGCCCTCAAGGGCCATGGGAAAGAAGAGAAGAACGGCTAACAGAACAGGAGGACAGAAAGTGCAGAACGAAGAAATCCCCCAAAAGAAGGACGGAGCTGGCCGGAAAAGAACTGCCAAGAAAACACAAGGGGTCGGACACGTGGTGGCAGAAGGACCGGTGGAAACTACTGATTTCTCATCGGGTAATGAGTCGGAGGAGGGTGCACGAGCGTTCCCCGCTTTAAGGCACGACCCGTTACATCAAAACTTTGAAATTGAAAAAAATTCCATTGATTTCCCTCCGTCACAAGAATCTAGCATTCATGACACAGCGGGGGAACACGTGCCTTTTAAAATTAAGTCAAAAATTTGGGAGGGAAAGTTTATTGAGCTTCATTCTCTTTTGAGAACGATAAAAGCAATGGAAGAGGTGGACGAGGGCGGTTTGAAATTAAAAAGGGGGAAAGTTTGCATTGAAAAAAATCGTCGAGTGTTTATTTGTCCATACATGAATAGACTAGTATTCATGGTTTTTATGAGTGTCTACATTGAGAAATACAGCACACGGGCACAGGAATTGTTAAAATATATGCGCGATATAAAATTAGCGGCAACGAGGTCAGAAAACTGGGCAATCTATGACAGCAATTTAGGCTAAAAATAGAAAAGAATCCCCAAGATATGTTATACACGGTGAATATTGGCTATTACACATCACATCTCCCATAGTACAAAACAGTGTGTCAGTGCAATCACAGGGTTATAGAACAAATACACAATACCCGCTAATCTGATGATTATAAATTCTTAACTGTCAGTATTAATTATAAGCCAATTAAACTATAAAAGTGATAACGTATAATTTATTTATTTATTAATGAAATGCACATTTATACCCCTGGGGGTTGAAGGCATATACAAACAATACAATACAATATACACAATAGAAAAATTAACATATTAAACATCATATATAAAGTGGTAAAACAGTAATATGTATGCAGGCGTTGTGTCCACTCCCCTCAGTGCAAATGACTTTTTAATGAACGGAACAGTAAGCTGCATAATATCAAATGAAGATAGAATTAATTGTAATCTATCTGTTTCAGACAAATTAGAATATTCTGGACATATATTATTTATATCTTTTTCAAGCTGATTACGTAAAGATTTATTAATTTTACATTTTAAGAAAAAGTGGGTTTCATCTTCAACCGCATTTACATTACAATGTTTACATATTCTATTTTCTCTTTGAATTCTTTTATATCTACCCCTCTCTATTTCCAAGAAATGGTCACTTACACGCATTTTACATAATAATTTTCTATTTTCAAAACTATTTTTAGAAATGTATTTGTCTATTTCATATTTTGTTTTTATTTTACTGTACAAGAATATTTTACTGGTTTCATTAGTTAATTTTAATTTTTCAAAGAAAATATTTTCAAAGCTATCTTTAAGTTCTTTTTTAATATTTTTTGAGAATGAACTCTTCTCTTGTTTATAATTTATATCCTGAATTTTATTTATATCTAATTTATTTACATTGGCTATATTTTCTACATATGAAAACCATGAAAATATACCGTTAGTGCTAAGCCATTTAGATAAACAAAAAGCATCATATAATAAAGGGTTATTTTCATCACTAGAAATTCTTGCTAAGTACTTCAATGATTGTACTTTAATGAAGACATCTATGGGATACTGAGCTAGTTCTGCTCTTGCAGCTATATTGACAGATTGTTTACTAAGCCCAAGTATATATTTGCAAAATTTTAAATGTGTCTTCTCCACTTGGCTACTATCAATCATTGATAAAATATCAAATTTACTCATGTCTTTAATTTGAGCTCGTCTTTCAGCTCTTATTATTTTTTCATAAAAATCCATATACCAAATTTCAGAGTTATACATAAGAATAGGTTTAACTAGTGATTCGAACAATTTTTTGTATACTTTTATAGACACATTTTCTAAAGGAGAAAGATACTTAAAAATAGAAAACAAAACTTTAGTACCTTTCTTAGCCAATTCAGTGTGTGATGAAGTCAATTTCCCAGATGCTTCAATTATATTTCCAAGATATTTATATTTTAAAACTTTTTCTAGTTTGTCACCATTTAAGTAAAAATCATATTTATTATATAAAATGTTTTTCTGTTGAAAGACCATTATTTTAGTTTTTTGTGTGTTTATTGTGAGCTGCCACTTATTACAATAAGAATTTAGTTTATTTATAGAGTTCTGTAAACCTTCAGGAGTTTCAGATAATAACAAAATGTCATCTGCAAACATAAGGCAGTTCATTGACATATTTTGCAGAGTCACTGGTTTACAACTTTCATCAAATATTTCTGGTAGATCATTTATATAAACATTAAATAAGTTTGGACTCATATTATCCCCTTGTTTCACTCCTCTATCAATAGAGACATATTCAGATATATTCTCCTTTAATTTTACTGAAGCTTCAGTATTCTTATACATATTTTTTTATCAAATTGTAAAATTTTACACCAATTTTCTCATTTTTTGTTATTTTGTACAAAAGACCTAACCTCCACACTGAATCAAATGCCTTTTTTAGGTCTACAAAACAACCATAAATCTTTTTCTTTTCATAATTTATATATTTATTAAACAGAGTCTTTACAATAAAGACACCATCTGAAGTCCTTACTATTCTTCTTAAAGCCTAGTTGATGGTGACATATATTATTTTCAAATAAATTAAGTAATCTACAATTTATAACCATATTAAATAATTTACTTGGACAGCTCATCAGAGAAATTCCTCTGTAGTTTGAAGGATCAAGATGATCCCCACTTTTAAATAATGGAATTATAAATGATTTATTCCAATTTTCAGGATATAGAGAGGTAGATAATATAAGGTTAAAATATTTAGCTATGGCTGTTAACATTACAGAACAACTATGTTTTATAATTTCATAACATATTTTATCTGGTCCACAACTTTTCCCACTTTTTAATCTTTTAATTTGTGTTTTTATTTCAGATATATTTATTGGTGTATCACTTTCTTTTGATGTTAGCAACTTCTCTGTTTTGCATAATTCTTCAAAAATACTTTTCTCAAAATTTTTATCTATCTTTTCAGGTTTACACTGATTTTTAAAGTGATCTGCAAACTGACTTAAATCTAGCATGTTATCATCATTCTTGTCCTTATTAATTTTTATTGTTCTTAATAGTTTCCAAAATTCCTTGCTTTCATTTGGTGACATGTTGTCTAGTTTATTCAGAACATTGAGTTTAAATTCTCTTTTTTTAAGTTTAGAATAAAAAAAGTATTTCAGTCTTAAAGATTGATCAAAGGGAGATAACTTTAATTTTTTACTATACAGATTAAAAGTACTTCTTAATGCAAAAAAATTTGAGTCTGTCCAGTTAGATATTCTTTTTCTTTTCCTTTTAAAATATCTTTTTCTTATACACTTATGTGATAAAGTTATATAAATGTCTGAAATTAAGTCTGTAGCTCTGTTCAGTCCATCTTGAGTATTTTCAAAGTTTGTTTGTTGAAAATTGTTTAATTCTTCATATATATATATTTTTCTTTAAGCTCATTCTCAAGCAAGAGTTTTGAAGTGTTTGTCCACTTGAATTCAAAATCTATTTTTTTATAAATATTATTTATATTTGGCAGTTTTCCATCACATTTTAAATGGGTAACAATTTGATTATGATCTGAAAAGTATGATGGAGTTTTAACTATAAAATAATTCACTGAGGAGAGTAGACTTTCACTAGTTATTGCATAATCAACTACACTGCATCCTTTCATGCTAAAAAATGTCATATTTCCTAACAAATCTCCAATAAATCTCCCGTTTAGAATACGGAGTTGGGCAGAAACACAGAGGTCTAGTAAATCCCTCCCTTGTGGGTTTATGATTTTATATTGACTTTTTCTAGTCAGTTGAAAATCTGACTTGTAGTTATCTGGTAAAATATGAGTCAAATTTATGTTGTTTTCATCATTTGCTACAAAATCAGAATAATTAGATACTCTTGAGTTAAAATCACCCATTAACAAAAAATTTCCCTTGCTAGAAAGGAAACTTATTTCTGATTCCAAACCTTCATATTCATTATTGTAATGGGGGGAATTCTTTGGTGGAATATATATGCCACATATATACAAATCATCTTGAAGTCCAAAAAATGACTTATCAAGTTTCATCCACAATCTATTCTGAGATTTGGTTACATTTTTTAGATAAGTAATTCCTTTTTCAAACTTTTTCTTATAGTAAACAATAATACCCCCACTATTTCTTTTTGCTTTATTAGCTTTAGTTCTTTGCTTACAATAATAATTATATTCAGGTATTTGGACATCAGGTTCTACCCCTTTCCAAGTTTCTATCAATATATTTATGTCATGGTTTATCAATTCCAAGAAATCAGGGTCTCTGTGTTTCTGTCCCAATCCATGAACATTCCAGCTAGATATAGAAATAGAATCTATAGATGAAAACATTTGTTTAGTTTTCATATTTATTTATAAAACATTTAATTATGCAAGAAATTTCCCCATTCAAGAACATGTATATTAACTCATATGAAACTTAGTTTGAACATATTTATCTTTTTCTAAGATGCTTTAATTATAACAAAAAGTATATATTTTTAAAATATATATGTACCGGTATATATAATATACCCAAATCAAGATAAGCATTTTGTATCTATACACATTCCCTTATATACATGTATCTACATGTGTATATGATATATAAACACAAATACGTAGACGGTTTGACCTGTTAAAATTCCTTCATTAATATGGAATTTGTGTGTGTATAATATAAATATATTGAAAATAAATTCCATTTATCAAACCTCAAACAATGTTAAAGAAGTTAAAGTAATTCCAAAAATAGCGCTTTACTTTGTTGTTGTTTTATTTTATCATTACCTTTGAAACATAGACTTTTCTCTTTATTCTAAATAAACATGTAAGTTAATATTGGTTCATATTATGACTAGATGATAAAGTTATTGCCAATACACATGATTCTGAGGTCAATAACATTTTTATTTATTTTTCTGTTATATTTTCAAGTCCAAAATAGAAACTGTAAATAATGAGTTTAAATTTCATTAATTTCTATGTAGCTATAACATATAATAAAATAAAATATCTAACTATTTAGTTGTACAATTCTTTCATTAGAGATGTTAAAACCCATTTAAGCTTTTCCTGAGTATTTTCATCTTTATGATGGAAGGATTCCTGCATGTTACTTTTATCATGCCAATATTCATTGTGATTCTGATTTGAGGGTCCAGACTGGCTGTACATATAGCTATTTTGCTGTTCATTCTTTCCATAATTATAGTTATTTCTTTGTTCTCTTGTATACATGTAAGGTTCTCCATATCTATCTGTATTGTATCTTTGCTTATTTACATGCTTATTTCTGTTTTGGTAGTTTTGATTAGTAGATTTACTCGGCCAATTGTCAAAATACTCCTTCAGCCCCATCATTTATTTAGAACTTTTTTGTATGCTCGTACTAGTTTTGGGACACCAGTTTCGATAGAAGGATGAATTCCATCGATTATATCGTCTTCTCTTAGGTGTGGACAAGTAACAAAACTACAATTATAGTGATCACTTATTTCTTTTAATCCTAAGTTGAACTCTGCTCTCCTTTTTTCATACATCTTTCTCCAGATTGTGTTCCTCTGGAACCTAGGAAGTAATTCACAAAGTACAATTTTTGTTGTTGGTATACATTTTTGGTATGTATAAACTAGGTCTTCAACTTCTTGTAATACTTCACTTGGGACTTTCTTGTTCAAATCATTGGAACCAATTTGAAAAAGGGTTACCGTAGCTTTTATACCCTCATTTTCTATGTGTTTTTTTGCACCACCTACTGTTTTGTCTTTAAGCGTTGCAACTATCACTTTTTTGTCTTTGTACATAACTTTAGGATTTATGTGTTTCGTAACTGAAGATCCAATGATCCATAAGTCAGTTGTGATGTATTTGTCATTTACGTCACATATTTCATTCTTTTTACTTTCTTCTGTCTTTGAACTCTCATTTTCATTATTTGTTAATGTTTTCTTGCTTATGTAAGAAACATGACTATTTCCTAGTTCTGATTCTTCAGGTTCATTTTCTAGTATACTAAATTTATTATGCAGGTCTACATTTACCTGGATGTTTGGCTCAGTTTCATCTTCTATATCTTGTTTAGCTTTATTTTCAAAGTCAAATTTTTCAAATTTGCTTTCTAAGCCTGAAATTTTGGTTGTTAATTCAATCAGAGTTTCAATAAATTAGCACAGTCATCATGGTCAGTTTTACATTTATGATTTGTACTATTGACATAATTTTTGTCTATGTTGTGCTCTATTTTCTCAGAAAGTAAAATAAGCTGATCAACTTTTACTTCCAATTTATTTATTCTTTCTAGTATTTTCCCATTACTTGATTCAAAAACCCTTTTCTCTAGTGATTCAAGTTTAGTGTCAAATTGTTTTGTTATTTCTAGAATTTGGTTATTTCCAATTTGCACTGATTGGACATCATTTTTTAAAGATACTGTTTGACTAATGTGGTCACTCTCTATAGTATGTAGAACTTCAATAATATCTTTATCTGGTAAGCTCTCATTCATACCTTCTTGTTCAATTTCTGTCTCTTTTTGTTCTGTGTCTAATTCACTGTCAGTTGAAAGTTTGTCATTATTTTCTCCTTCTTTTCTTATAACTACTAGATTAGACTTTTCTTTAAAATCATTTGATACTTTTTGATCAGTTTTATGGACTTGAGTATCAACGTTTAATGGACTCTCTAGAGGCATAGTATTAATTAGTTGGTCAGGCTCCCCTCCCCCTTTTTTCATAATCTCTTGTACTTTATCGCTTATTAGTTTGAATTCAGTTTCAACCCACTTCTGTGTTACTTGTCCTTGTACCAAGCAATTGTATGTTGTGTAATAAAGGGTAATAGTAACAAGTTTTTTCCCTTTAACAGCTATCTGCGTTACTGATTTTGACAGGTTTGTTGCAGGGCACACAGGTTGAAAGGGAGCTTTTTCGTCTTCTAAAAGGATTTTTCTCAATTTAATATCGTAGTCCGACCAAGTGACTTTAATGCTATCATTTTCCCCGAGTTTAATGTAATATCTCAACAGGAGCACACGCCTCCATAACAATACAGATTGTTTATTTACTTTAAAAGTTATTTGTTTTGGGTCGGTTTTCAACTCCACCATACCAGATTTTGGACTTCCGGTTTTACTCATGACTAGTATTTTTTTCAAATACACTGTTGTTCCATAAATTATAAGTTGTTCTATCAAATTTTGGTTCTATGTTTCTATATTATAGTCTTTCCTATAATTATATGTCAATCCTGAGGTTATTTCTTGCACAAAAACAGTTTTAGCTGTTCACCATTTTCTCCATGTGTTTACAGTTAAAGGGAGATATAATGTAAACATAGCAATCATCCCCCTTTTAATTTAGAAGATCAAGATAAACAAGTTTAATCTCTAGTGAATAAAAGTAATAAATTCAATTTGCACTCAATTGAACTAAATAGCTACAAGCTTCACTGTCTATATATTAAATGTTCAATTATGAAATCCTAAACCTACAGTTGTATCACTACACTAACTTAACCACAAATATTTAGTCATATGTTTTCAATAAGTCTATGGTGCCTTTCTTACTCTTTCTGTGCGGTGCGTAACGTATCATTAGCATTTTCAACTGTTTTATTTTCGGTTATTTTAGTTTGTTCGGATTCATTGTTATTTTCAGAGTTTTCGGTATCGCGGTTTGAATTACATGTTGGTACTGTAATGAATTTAGTGTCAATATCAGATATGGTAATTTCAAGTATGTTTGGTATGTCTTTATTTTCCTCCGATACGAATTCACGAATCTGATCAATAAATCTCTTCAATATTAAATCTCCAACTTGGACTTGATAAGTTACTGTTCCGAGTTTATGAACGATAACTCCTTGTTTCCACTTGTTATTGTCTCTATAGTCTCTTTAAGATGTGCAACAATTTCAAAATAACAAGTGCAATGACGCAATCTCATACGATGTTTACACTTAGCAATCGTCTTAAAATAGCGTATATCGTTATATATTCAAAGCACCATACTCGCATCACAGTGCCACGCGCGTCAAAAAAAACCCTAGTACTATATCGTATAAAGAACGTCTGCTTGCGTCGTACATGTCATATTGTGATGATTTTGTTAATATAGCAAACATAAATGTTATTGTGGAAGTATTTCATAACGTTATCAGGACATAAATCAATTTCTATATAAATTGCGAAATTATTCCATTTTTTTCAGCAGAACTGTTTTATATTAGGACGTACACCACAAAGTTGATATTCAAAGAAAGGATATAACACATTTACAATAAAGGTGACGGGAAAGATTTTGTTTTTCGTGTTGATAATTATTTTGTTGACGATAGTCACTATTATTGATTGTAAACCCTGTACGAAGTCTGCTTCTGAATGCAAACAAATGGGAATGTCATTGATATCAAACAACCTACAAGTCCCTTTTGTAGCCGAACTTGACATAACGTTAATGAATAAGAAGTTAAACGCTTACATTAATGATGATATCGAATCTGCCTTTTCTGATGGTGTTCTGGACATGGTTCATAGAGAGGAAGAAAAAATTCAGACATCCATGTTAGAAGATTATTCGTCCAAACTTACCGGTACAAAAGAAGAATATGACAAAAAAGATGTCGAATATATAGTTCAAAATCTCGAGGACAAATAAGATTGATTGATTTTTGGTTGCTTAACGTCCATGTGAAATATTTCATGCATATTCAGGATGAGAACAAGTTGACAAGAAATACAATAGGTAGGTCTTGTCACAATAGAGGCCATCTGGGATGATGGTCGGGGAAATTTGGAATGCCACTGGAAAATAAGGGAATATTGGATAGGGACAGAAATTTTGCCTTGCAACAGACCACCTACGGATCCCTCAAAGAGTTGTTGCAAGGGTTCTTAACGTGCAAAGAGCGTGGCACTCTCTCTACACGAGACATTGGATTTAACGTCCCCATTCTGACCGGACGTGACTGCGACTTGATATATCCCGCACAGCCAAACGGACGCCCCCCTTCGGCAAGCGTTTTACTGCCGGTCGGGAGAAGACCAAGTGACCATATTTCTATTCCCCAGTCACCATTGGGGGTCGGAGGACAAATAAGAAAATGTACAGCTAGAAATCGCTTAAGTTAACAAAAATTTAAGTGAAAGTGAAACCAATTTTAATACAGAAATAACAGATTTGTTGAGTGGGTTTGAACACAGACAGGACAAATTGAAATAGGCAATAATGTTATCAAAGCTTCAAAACTCACAAGACAAAAACAACAA
Source organism: Mytilus edulis (assembly GCF_963676685.1). Classification (NCBI taxonomy): domain Eukaryota; kingdom Metazoa; phylum Mollusca; class Bivalvia; order Mytilida; family Mytilidae; genus Mytilus; species Mytilus edulis. Next base: position 35,925,850 of record NC_092354.1, read on the forward strand.
TAAAAAAAAAAGATTTTTTTAGTGATCTTAAATCTCAGTTTGCGAATGTATCACTCAATTTCAAAGAAAAAAATGCTTTTTATTTGCAAACTCAAAGAAAGGAATCAGAAGTTATTCAACTTGTTTTCACATAAATTACGTTTATTACTAAAAATTTAGTTGTTCTGTGACTGCATTTTAACTTGGGGAAAAAAAATTCAAAAATCTTTTAAATTAGATTAAATATATTTCATTCGAGTAATTTTCAACTATTATCCTTTTCGAACGTCATTTTATTTTTGAAAAACACCATAACGAAATTTCTAAATTTTTCTAAAAATGACCCATTTAACTTGTATATTTTGTTCACACACTTCCCCATTTCATTTGTTTATGAACTAATGTTAATTGTTTTTTCAGCAATTAAAGATCCTAAAACGCGTGAGCAGGTACTATATCTTGACCTATTCAATGGTTACCTAACTGTAATTGTAAGTGGAATGGCGGAAGGCATAGATTTCAAATTACCTTTTTATGCAGCTCCATTTGTTTAACCACTGTTCGTCTGGGTCTAAATGTATACAGAAACACGTTTTTGTCGAGCCTGCAACTTTTGTTGCAGAAAGCTCGACATAGGGATAGTGATCCGGCGGCGGCGGCGGTGTTAGCAAACTTCTTAAAAGCTTTATATTTTAGAAGGTGGAAGACCTGGATGCTTCATACTTTATATATAAATGCCTCATGTTACGAAGTTTCCGTCAGTCACATGTCCAATGTCCTTGACCTCATTTTCATGGTTCAGTGACCACTTGAAAAAAAAGTTCAGATTTTTTGTAATGTTGAATTTTCTCTTATTATAAGTAATAGGATAACTATATTTGATATGTGCGTACCTTGCAAGGTCCTCATGTCTGTCAGACAGATTTCACTTGACCTCGACCTCATTTCATGGATCAGTGAACAAGGTTAAGTTTTGGTGGTCAAGTCCGTATCTCAGATACTATAAGCAATAGGGCTTGTATATTCGGTGTATGGAAGGACTATAAGGTGTACATGTCCAACTGGCAGGTGTCATCTGACCTTGACCTCATTTTCATGGTTCAGTGGTTATAGTTAAATTTTTGTGTTTTGGTCTGTTTTTTTCATACTATATGCAATAGGTCTACTGTATTTGTTGTATGGAATGATTTTAAGGTGTACATGTCTAGCGGGCAGATGTCATGTGACCTTGACCTCATTTTCATGGTTCAGTGGTTATAGTTAAATTTGTGTGTTTTGGTCTGTTTTTTTCATACTATATGCAATAGGTCTACTATATTTGTTGTATGGAATGATTGTAAGGTGTACATGTCTAGCGGGCAGATGTCATGTGACCTTGACCTCATTTTCATGGTTCAGTGGTCAAAGTTAAGTTTTTGAGTTTTGGTCTATTTATCTAATACTATATGCCATAGGTAAACTATATTTGGTGTATGGAAATATTTTATGTTCTTAATGTCAGTAGCGCAGGTTTCTTTTGACCATGACCTCATTTTCACGGTTCATTGCACAGTGTTAATTTTTTGTGTTTTGGTCTATTTTTCATAAACTATAAGTAATAGGTCAACTATATATATTGTATAGAAGCATTGTTAGCTGTACATGTCTGCCTGGCATGGTTCATCTAACCTTGACCTCATTTTCATGGTTCATTGGTCTTTGTTTAGTTATCTTGGTTAATGTTAAGTTTATGAGACAGTTGTAATAAAGCTTTATACTTAGGGCTATCAACATAATATCAATGATTAGTAAAGAAGGCGAGACATTTCAGCGTGTGCACTCTTGTTATTAATAATATGTTTGAAATTACTTATTATACCCAATACCCCAAAATTGAGGAGGGGGGGGGGGGGGGGTTGTACTGTTTTCCCTCTGTCCGTCCCATGAACATTTTAAGTTATAACTAATCATAAGTGTATGTTAACTTCGCTCAAAATATCCTGTTGGAAGGAGCTAAATAAAGTGAAAAGTTTTGTTCATTTTGCTCACTAATACACTCAACTCGGTTTCAGGATTAATTTGATCGCACACTTAATCAATGGCTACTCTTTCACTAAAACGAGAACCTAGCTTTGGCTGTTTACATAATGAACATGAGCTATCCTAATTTACATAGACATATTAGATTAAAAAGAAGAAAAAATCTCCAACCAGCAAAATAACTCAATGATTTACAGGCGAAATGTATAGAAATATGTGAACTTCCTAACTTCAAGAAGGATACACACTATATGTGGACAAAAATCATTGGTATGATCGCCTATAAACTTGTGCAAACGGACAAGCTTTAAACTTAATTCCAAAATATGCTTTACTACCTTCTTTCAATTCATGTTTCCAGTCCAAGTAATCGGAGAAGGAAAGTGTTTACTATGATCTTCCTTTGTAGCTTTAATTAGTTCATAAACTGACTACCAGAAAATCAAAGCCCGTATAGTAGTTGCATTGTATCTTCATGTGGAAAATTACACATTCAAGGAGTGTCTGAAGAGGAATTGACCTTTCGACAAGAGGCTGACAATTTTGAGAAATCATAAACAATGTTTCCCGAACAATATACTGCTAGTGACAAAATAACAAATAAAATACCAAAAGATTATACAAATCAGATGCCCCTTGAAGGTCGTGAAAAGTGCATATATTTTGGGATACAGCAGTTTTTTGCACCCTCATCCTGTCTAAAATCTGTTATTGATTCCCCATATCAAAAGATTGGATATTGTTGTTTTCCAAAAGTAGTCTGAATTCATTTTTCTTAAGAAGATTTCACTATCTCTATTGATTTCTTACCATATTTAACTTTCAAAGGGTACCTTTTGTGGACTTTTATTCGTGTGTTACTCTAAACTATATTTTCTCCCATTTATTTGTAATGTAGTCCTGTCATGTAATGTTGTCATTTTAATGTTATAATTAAGGGCCTGTGAATTAGTATTTTTCTATTGGTTTGGGTCCTTCATATTTGTTTTTAGTAAATTAACACGTAATTTTTGTTTTTGTTTGAATTGTTACACATGTTTCATATCGGGGCCTGTTAAAGCTTTCTACATGTATATGGTACAAGCATTTCTCATTATTGACGACCTTTATTGTTGCCTATAGTTATTAATACATTTTCATTCTTTGAACTCTTTTGGATAGCATTGGTTCTTTGCAAAAAATACTGTATCCTTACTTATAAATAAGACAGTAACAGTAACTTAAATCAATACAATTGTAAAGAACGTGAATTTATATTAAAGGCTTTTATCAAAAATAGGGAACATGTCCATGGGACTCAAATGAGGCCCTCGCTAGCATTAACGTTATAAACTCGTGAACTGTAAATGTGACACTGTCAATATTTTTATTTGATCTGAATTATGGGTTAATAAACATTGTGTATTCATTCTAATTATACAGTATTGTGCAATAGAATTGTAAGATCTTGACATTTGTTTTGTGTCAGAAACCAATATGTTATGTCAACAATTTGATCGCAATCCAAATTCAGAGCTGTATCAAGCTTGAATGGTGTGTCCATACTTGTCCCAACTGTTCAGGGTTCGACTTCTGCGGTCGTATAAAGCTATGCCCTGCAGAGCATCTGGTTTCATTTGTAACAAAGCACAACCCTAGAGCAGTAAAAATAAATCCACAAATTCAAACTTGATCAGTGTTTGTGGTAATGAGAATTGTGTATAAGTCTCATAACATTTGGTTAAAACAAACTATACTTAGAGAACAGAAACTTAAATTTCCAGCAACTTTTCTTTTTGTAAAGTAGCATTAAACGCTAGGATGGTACAAGTTACGCAACAAAAATTCAAACTTGACTTGTGAAATGTGGTTTATAAGCATTGCGAATCGGTTTCATACAATTTGGTTCAGGCAAACTAAAGAGAACAGAAACGAATTTTGGGATATATATACAGAGGTACTTATAAGTAAAGGAAGAATGTACATACTTACAGAAGAACAAGCCGGATAAAACTCAATGCGTTGGGAGCATAACAACAGCAGTATGACCACATGAATAAAAGGTTTATATACGCTAGATTCATAAATTTTTTGTTGTAACCCATTCGTTTGATATATTATGGTATAAATCATTGCCTCTGTGTTTGGATGACAAAGCAATTGAATTTCTATTTAAATAGGGCATGCTATGCACATGTTTGTCTGTAATCTATATAAATTTTGAGGTGAAATGCAGCCATTTAAGCCAAAGGGTACACATCATCATAATTTCATGAACCTTAATCATTTCTACAGCACTTGTCTTCATACCCTGAGCTATGTTATTCCGTCAAGTAGTAGATGCTGACCTGGTTGGTTTTAATATGGATGCTATATGATACGAATTTGCGGTAATACACCAGAGGTGGTATGATGTAAATTATTGGAAGAAGACTGAAGAAGAATTGACGTTGGTCAATGTTTTTTCTGCTGTCAGTTTGGTCCACTTGATCATGCTGAACGAGTGAAGGCCCTTACATCCACATTGGAATGTATTTAAATAACTGAATTAAAAGTTTTCAAATGATTTTTGGCATCAAAACCTTTCGATCGATGTTTAGACAAAAACAATGCATTCTAAAATTATTCTTTTTTATGAAAGCCGGTACCGTATTTACCTGTATTCGTCCATTACTGAGACATTAGACATTAGACATATAATTATCGAGTATTTTATATTCCATCACCTGTGTTTTGTTAAAACAAACCATTATCACTTGTCACTATCCGACGGCTTGCACCTCATTCCCGAATTTTTCGATACTCTCGGGCTTTTACCACGTTTACGTACGTACATAGTAAACAGGTAAAAGTAGAGCGGAAAATGTTCATTCATGAAATTTTCATGAATGAAACTGACGCAATCTGGCGTAGATTTCTTGTGATTTTCTCTTCAGCGTATGGCAGATCCGCGAAGTAGTGTTTGAGATACTCGTTTTCAAAACGAAGTCGGTGAACATTCAATTCTTTTTTTATTAAAGCTGTAATCTTTTCAGTCAAATGAGAAGTTACTCAAAATTTTAAAAGAACCTTCCAAGAATCAGAATTCAAACACTAGTACTAGTACTAAATTATCTCGGATCAGAATAAATGGCGATAATCTGTCACCATAAGTTTGAGGCCGATGGCTATGGAAAGTAGCAATAGCAAGCTATAGCAAACTTTCCAAAAACCAATCAGAAGAAGTACAACGTTGCTCATTATTTATATTATTATTTCATAATGATCGACCAAGGAAGGACCTCACATCAGAAATCTATTAAAGCACCGTCTCCTCTTTGTTCTCTCAGTGGTCTTCTATTAGGAGGTCGCTGGAATTGATAATAATGGTGATTGCATCTTAATAGCTTTTCAAGCTTTTGTATGAACATATATACATCATTCTTGTTTGTCTTTAATGTATTTCATTGTATTTAAAATGTATAATTGATTGTTTGTATTGCAGACCCTTATGGGTGTAATTTTGGTTACATTGTTCAGTGTTGCTGTTTAAGTGGAAGTAAAGATATATCGTAATACGACAATTGGACCTTTAAATCAACGGGAAATGATATTGGTACAGTCATTGAGACGTGTGATGAACAGTCGTAAGAAATAAATCGATAAAATGTCTGAGCAGTACTTAGAATCAGAAGTCCAGATCCATATACAAATGTTTCTGAGGATTATTATGATCCAATAAAAACTCAGAACATGCCTGCCTCTTTCACAACAATAGAGAAGATTTTAGAAATCAGTTAGGTTTTTTTCCTCCAAAATACTAGTAAATTTGATTTAAAATTTGTACCATTAAATCCCCCTTGACCTGATTGCTAAATATTTACGCTCACCCCACTTAATTTGTGTTCACTGCACCTTTTCCTTTAGAAGTTTATTATTTTAGTCACTGCACAAGAATTCTTTAGAAATTAAAAAGAGGGACGAAAGATACCAAAGGGACAGTCAAACTCATAAATCTAAAACAAACTGACAACGCCATGGCTAAAAATAAAAAAGACAAACAGAAAAACAATAGTACACACGACACAACATAGAAAACTAAAGAATAAACAACACGAACCCCACCAAAAACTAGGGGTGATCTCAGGTGCTCCGGAAGGGTAAGCAGATCCTGCTCCACATGTGGCACCCGTCGTGTTGCTTAAGTGATTACAAATCCGGTAAATAGTCTAATTCGGTAGGTCATATTCATGAAAGGGAAGGGGATTGTAGTTACGACGTAAGGAACATATCCGATATCATTTGTGAAACGGTTATTCCATAACGGTCAACCAACTCGTGATGGCGTCCGTAAAATTTACGAAGGGATGATTTCAACTTCACCATTTGGAACTCTTGGTTTAATAGCTTCCTTGTGAGCAGCAAACCTCTATCAAGAAAATCATGATAGGAAATGCAAGCACGGGAATATCGTATCAATTGGGAGATATATACCCCGTATGCAGGTGCTGCTGGAATGTTGCTACTTAGAAATGGAAAGTTCACAATTGGAAAGCTGAAATCATCTCTTTTGTCGTAAAGTTTTGTTTTCAACCGACCCTCATTGTCAATTTCTAGATGTAAGTCAAGATATGAAGCCGACTTAAATGTTTGATGAACAGTAGACGTCAAAAATTAATGTAGAAAAATATTTATCTCTTCCTATAATTTGTCAGCATAGTAAATGTTGTCTCCTATTTATCATGATCTTTAACATGTATACTATGACTGAAGACTCGTATTAGGTTTCCACCTTGATAGAAATTGTACCATGAAGAATACACATATACTTGGTGTGGTATAGGTAGGACTTTTGTCCTCTAAAAGGTCCCGACTTCGAGCGTGGAAGACGCCACGTATCAATGTGTAAGGTTCTACACTGTTACCTCTACCTTTGGGTGTTATTGAATGTTTATAATATTTTGGCCCTCAGGAAGTTATTTTAATTTTGTCGTTGCTAGTACTCAAGCAGATTAATTTTACAAGTCAACAGTTTCTTGTTGCTGATAGACTGCAATAAATGTGTGGGTATATTGATATAAGACATGCAGCACTCTCGTGCTCATGCTAAGAAATGGCACTAAACGTGCACCTGCAAGCAGGTAAAATATCCGTCGGTTTTCGATTTAATTTTAGCGTACTACCAATGACAAAATTACCTTATTGTTATCTGATTGACCTTGACACCGACACATCCTGCGCTCTCTGGATAAGCGCAACCCGACCAAAATCGTTGCAATTTAAACATCTATTAACTAATACTCCGACTTCATAAGGCTGAATCAAATATTCGTTTGAAAGTGTCGGATACAATGAAAGTGTCAAAATCACGCAGGTGAATATTAAATAATTGTGTCGTTGGTAGTACGCAAATGTTAATTGGTAACCGACAAAAAATATTCAGTTTTCATAGGTAACAGGCTTTTAATCTGTTACGCTCAACGCGTGTTTTGTCTACTTTAAATTCTTCGTAAATATTTGGTGTAGTCATAAACATTTTTAACTCGCATTGTTCTTTACCCCGTTTTGTTAACTGCCGTACATGCCGTATACGAGTGTTTTCTAATTGTTTCTTTTCTAAGACCCATTTGTCATCCTGATTTGGTTATCCATAATCGCACATTTTTTTACTGTAATGTTAAACGCTAAGTCCATAGTTGCTTTAATCTTTAATGACGCAAAACACAACTCAGAGAGAAGAGGTAAAACATGAAATAAACAAAAATGACAATGTTACTACAAGAACAAGAAAATTGCTACTTAACAATCAAAATAATGCTGTTAATAACACAATGTAAGAATAGTACAATAAACAGTTCATAGCTTTGTATGTTCGTAAAATGGTTAAATCTAAAGCTTAAGAAGGTGCGAATTGCGTTCCATACTCATACAAAATTGAACGTAGCTCTGAGCTATTTTTACTGTCAAATAAAATAACACGCCATAATCTTTATAAGGGGACGACCATTTGATATTCTGTGGGGGGTTGCAGAAGGATTTGTTTTTGATCGGTAATATATTTTTGTAAACTGAGAGGACAGATTATTCATTTTCTGCACTATTGAAGCAAGATTTTTCATTTTCATTAAAGCAAGGGACTGATTATTCATTTTCAAACTATATTTATGAGGGGGGATAGGAGGGGTCTTGATCCCGAAATCCCGGACTTGAAAAAACGAAATCCCGAGGTCCCGAATTTAAATAAAGCAAATCCCGACATCCCGAAATCCGAAAAAAGGATTCCCGGATCCCGAAAGGGTCAATCCCGAAATCCCGAGCTTAAAAACACCCGATCCCGGAGTCCCGATAAAGGTCCTATCCCCCCTCATTTATGATATTCGAAAACATTTTTTTTTTAAATGATTTGTTTATTATTAATAATTCATGTGTAGTCAAGTCATTGTGTACCATTTAATCAGAATTAATAATCATCCTCTGCCGAAATTAATCTTTTATATTCCCAACTGCATGTATATGTATTGCATACCTATTTTGTATTAAAATTTGGTTGGAACTAGCTTCTTAAAAAGTAATGGCAAACATATTTCGCCGAGCGATGCGAGGCAAAATGTTTTTTGAAGGGTTTCGGAGCCCCTGCAGGCACAAGAAGCTATAGAACAAATGATGCAAATAATTCTCTTTTAATAGGGGTTTACAGACCCTTTCTTAATCTGAAAATGCAAGTTTTGTTTTAATAATTTTAACTTAAGTTTCTAGGGACAACATCAAAAGACCAATGTGCATGATAGAGCAAAAATGGATTTCACATAGTTAAGTCTGTGGCTGCTGTTTTTTTTTTAACTCGTGATCAAGTTCGTAACAAAATTACTAGATTACAAAAGGAATGCGGAATGCAACACTAAAATAATACAGAAGGACAATCAATAAACAAAAAACAAATACTGAAAAAAAACATTGATCCCAAAAAATCAGGCCTACGTCTGAGGAAAAACAGAACTTGCTTCTTGCAAGGCACTCGCCTTGAACACAATTTGAAAAAGAGACAAGCGTTTGGTCTTTTCCTACATGAGGCCCTGTTAAAAATAAAAGTGAGGTAAGGTGTCCTGAGACAATATACCTCAAGTTAAATGCAACCAATTTTCAGACATTTCAAGTATATTTAAATAATATCTATACTTTGTTATTAAAAAAATTGAGAAGTGTTTTCCGATTTTTTATGGGGGAAAAGATGAATTTATAAAAAATCTGGTGCCATCTCATACTTTCGATTAGACCTGCTGAGTTATTTGTTTTCAATTCATTGCAAGTCAGGTAATTTATTTTCAAACTACCACAGAAAAAAACCATTTATTTTGTGATTATCAAGGCTGAGTTATTTATTTTCAAAATCCTCCTCCACCCCTAATTTAAGTGATAGACAGGTTGCCGGGGCATAAAATGAATATACACAACAATATACACCATTTAAACGAAACATAATGACCGTTGTTGCAAAAATACAGGTTCCTGAGCTATTTTAAAAATCGAAGCGAGAGGCTTTTAACATTGCAGTGTAAAATACAGGCTAAAATGGCTGAAAACGTCAAATTTGCAAACTTCGTGTTGAAAATTGGCTTACAAGGTCATTACAAAAACAGGTTGCCGGGTGAAATACTGTAAACGACAAGTTTATTTACTATTACCTGTGTGACGTAAAAAAATATTTGCCACTTCATGTCCTGTAACTTGCTATGTTGATAATTTCGTCAAATTTATTAGCACGATCAAAAAGAATGAAAATCGTAAGAGATACATTCCTAAAGTGTTAAAAGTTGCTGAAAATTTACCTATATTTACTATCATTCACTGATAACAAACAGTTAACTTAATAAAAAACATCAGCATCGTATTCGTAATTTCTTGATCGATGCACTTAATTACTTGCGAATAATTTTCTAAAAGGCAATGGAAAATAAATTGGCGTTGACAGTATGAAGAGATCCAGTTATACGGTTTCTACATTAAATACGAAGTTCATAACTGTGGCTATACGAGTAATGACATTTCACGTATACTGAACTTGAGTTTTAGAAGTGCTCCGATTGAAAAGTAAGGAGTTCCTCTTAATCCTCATACCAACCTTTCATTGCATCAATATTGCATTCGTTTAAAATCTTAATATACACTAGTGGCATACCTTTTATAGTCTATATAGAATGTACGAATACATGTGTGTGATGATCGGAAAACCCACCAACCAAACACTCTTTTGTTGGTCGGAAAGATTTTAAAGTGACCATCAGGCGAGTATTTTAAATTAATAATTTACTACATATTCAAAGTATAATAATAAGTAATTGAAAATGGTGACTGCTGTTTAAATTTTGTAATGCTCGAAATAGAAGAATGTTTTCTTCGTTGTTGTGTAGTGTTGGTCTTTTTATTGCTTTTCAAAAGTCGTACCAAAAATTATCAAGTTGTCCAGCAGACTATTTAATGACAAGAACGGAAATTGCTTAAAAGGGGTTTTAAATAATCGCCAACTCCCACTGTGGATCAGGAAGGATCAGGCGGGGAGCTGCGTGCCCAAGATGATGGTTCAACTTAGTGACTATCCAGTTTTTGACAAGATGAAGGTCCTCTAATTGTGTAATCCTTGCAGACACATTAACTGGTCCAGTTTTACGGGGCCTCGGCAGAAGGGTCATATCGAAAACTTGTATTGTTTCAAATTTTTGCCATGTTCGAGATGAAATAAGCGAATACACTTCATGGCGGATACATTACGTTTATCCGTTGTTTTATATCTGTTAGCTTAATTTGCGACAAATAAAAAAATAAAACTTTGCGGATACGTATAAAAATCTGGGATTCAGCACAAATAAAAAAATACAAATATAAGATAATTAGTCAAACAATTATTATTAACACAGAAATAATTAGATGAACGTCTCCCACACCGGCGGTTACGTGTTTGTCGTTTTCAATTAATTTATCACTTTTATTTGTTTTCATCTGGTCCGTCCGCTCGGAATATTTACTTAATTTTTCCTTGGTCTTTCTAATTTTTCTTTAAATGTTTTCCTCTCTTGTCATACAAATAAGCATCAGATTCCTCAGATGACTTTGAGGAATCAGGAGAGATAATTGCAGATGCAAGGTCCTGTATATGAGTAACATTTGTGGAATTTCTAACTTTGACGTCTTCTTGCAGTGTCATCAGTTCCTGTTAGAAGTTTTCACGAGGCTGAATTTCTAAAACTAATTTCGTACTAGTCTTTGTAGGGCATGGTTTTGATGTATATTCTGGAACTGGTCGTTGAAGAGTAGAATTGTTAGTGTAATTTGATGAAAGATCACTATATGAAGGAAAATTGTATGCAGATAAACTTGAATTTAAAAAAAGGGTTAGTGTGAGGATGGTTGGTATGAAGCTGAAAATGAGGATGAGAAAGAGTTTTGGTTAGCTGATGGTTGTGCATAGGTCAAGCTGAAGTTTGTGCTTGTGTGCAGGGACCAGATGTAGCATTAATCAGTTGTGGTGTAAGTTTGGAAGCACTGTTAGTTGAGTTAGACATGGTGTTACTAGGCAAATTAGTTCGTTGAATATTTTTCTCTATTTTGTCAGATTCTGTTTTAGTACTGGCATTGCAATTCCTCATAGACAGAATATTTTCAGTGGCCGCTTTTTTTGGCATCATGCTGGAGCTCATTTATATCAAGCCCATCATCTGAGTCTGATGTGATAGCTTTACCTAAACTAATTAAGGAATGACTGTAATACTTTTTCTGTCTGTAGAAATAACATAAAAAATGTGGTGCACACTGAATAACGTGCGTAACAGATTATTTAACAGTATGCACGACATTTTTTTGTGTTATTTCGAATAGACTGCAAAATATTAGTTATTTCTGATAATTTACTTCTAAATTCTACTTTAAACCGGCATAAATAATGAAAAAGCTTTGATGACGTCATAGTCACATGACAAAATTGTGTCTATGATATGATTAACAAAACGACGTCAGCCAATCAGGACACGTTACATCCAAAATTAAATTATTAAAATTTAACAACTAGTGTTATTTTCAAGTTCGTTTTTAGGGAACAACCCGTTTAAATAGTTTCTTTCGAAGTAGTCAAGAAAGTCCCTCAGTTCATCATCCGACAGGGTCTCTGAGTTTTGTGAGATTTTCTCAACAGACGAAAGTTCTGGCACACAACGGCAATAGGTAAGTATCCAATGGCCATAACTTTGCGGACTAGGGTTCTTACTGCTGGCCGTCGTCTGTAATTTGCTGCAAGACCCAAATTCTGGACTCATTGTTTGTAGAATATGTATATACCATATTTGTTCTATTTAAAGCCCCCTTCTAATTAACGCCCCCTACCGAAAATAGTGTGTTTAGAACTTTTGACTTCTAATGAACGCCCCCATTTTGTAGTTAAAAAAAATTAATTTGGTCTATTTCAGTAAAATTTGAAGTTTTTCAATATCGGTATCGTTCTCGGAAAATGTGTATATGCAAGGTATTTCAAGTCCGATATCCAGTCACAGTCGCGTTGGTTTTACCTCCTCTTTTTAAGAAAAAGTTGAAGATTTTACTTTGTTCAATCGGCACATTGCCTACACATTTTTCTTCATTTCCAATGACAAAGACGAGTTTGACGGCAAATTTATCGTTTGGATTAGCTTTCTCTTGTTCACATCTTAGACGCCGATTGCATAACTTCTGATACTTTTGGATACATAATAACATTGAGTTCTTGTTGCAGCCTTAGTTTACCCCATGTGTGTGTGTTCACATGTCTGTCTATTGAGTCTTTTTTTCTTCATGTTTCTCAATGGATTTAGATTTTTTTCCTTCCACATTTCTGATACAATTTTGCCCTGCATAATTATTTGACGTCTTTCCTCCAGGGTGCAAGCCTGGTGTTTAAAACACAACTCTAGATTAATGTGACTTTTGGAGTCTACTCTACAAAGACAACTGTATTGTCCACCTCTTTGCTGCCCACTTTCAAGTTGTCGAGCTGGGTTATTTCCACTACAATTACGAATTTTGTCCTTAAAAATTATGCCCTTGTAATTTGCCCCCTCTGCTAGCAGCTCAATATCCTCTAACCTTGCATTGATATAAGTAATCTCATCTCTGTCTGTACTGGCTGTAAATAGTTTGATACATAGAATTAAAACATTTTCGTGCTGTATATGTAGAGTTGACACTGACAACTATGGATTTGACTGTCTAAACTGCAGTTTTACTAGCAAATCTGAGATATAAATACATTGTGTTTGTGACCATCAAATCTAAATTTAACAGTGGCAACTAGCATGAATATTTAATTATGTTGAAATGTGATTGTATTAGTTTAATAATAAAAAAATATATATATAAGGAGACGTGGTATGATTACCAATGAGACAATCCTTCAAATTTGCAAAGTTCAAAGTAATTTGATTTAGACAGTTAAAGGCAACCATACAGTCTATGCTACTCCATCACGCCATTCCGATGAAATTGATTTCGGATTCATTCCTATGTTTTCCCTTTCAGCTTTTCTAAGGATGTCTCTAAATAGTTTAATCGTATCTTCAAATGTAGCTTTCTTAGAAAACTTGTGCAACTCAGAGCCTGCATATCTGTCAAACCAGAAAAAATATCTACTGTCTAACACGCATCAGTTTTGCCAATGTTTACGTATGCCTCTTGTGTGTGGTTTCCACCTAAAACTTCAACTTTTTGTTTGCCAGGAATTTTGAGATTATGAATTTCTGCTCCTTTAGGGACACATCCTAGCAAGACTGTATACAGACCAAAATCCTTCTAAAACTGTTTTTCAAGGGCTTTTACATGTTCATGGTCTAGCTCTCTAGTTATTTCTTTCCACATAGTATGTTTTTTACTCTTTTTGTCTTTATGTTGTTTGTCATATGCAGGCGAAGTTATTATATCAATTATTGTTTTGTTAAACAGTCGTCACTTAAAAGATGGTATAGCTTCAAATGAAGCTGATGAGCTAGCACAATGCAGGTCAAAAGGACATAAACTAAAGTTGTCTCTGTCAGTTGCATTTGAATTAGTCTTTATGCTCAATGTTGCATTGTTCAGACAGCTCTCAATCTCATCTTTTTGAGAAGATTTCAACATGGTTAGATCTGTTCTAATATTTTCCAAAGCTTGGTCATTAGTTTTGTTATACATGTCAATGTCATTCTTTATTTTTGTCAGTTCAATGTTGTATGTTGCGATGGTGACACCTAACAAGGCTATTTCATTCTGGTTCTGAGATTCATTTTGGTTTTCATCAACCTCCATGTCCTTCTTCTCTATTTCTGTCTTTATTGTGTTAATCTCACTTTTTAATTCTAGTTGATTTTTTTCCAACTCTTTGTTTTTGTTATTCAAGTTCACCACTTCCGTTCTTAATTTTTCATTGTCGTTTATCAGCCCTGAAAGGGCGCTTCTGTTTTCTTTGAGAATTTTTTCTTTGAATTTGTCGAACTTCCTTTGAACTATCCGTTATAAGTTTGAAAGTGATATACATTTTAAAAAAAGAGAAAGAGGTGACGGATCAATATGAACTATCAGCTGACAAGGGTGTTTTTTATGTTTTGCCTTGTGTTTTTTTAGCATCGACTATCTGTTCGTAATGGGTGATTAATAACTTTGCAATCATACAATTACTTCGTAAATAGAAAACACGATCTTATCCAAAACCATAGAGTGATCATTTGCGTTTGCCGGATGCGTTTACTTGAATTATTAGCCTAACCCTGATACCATCACTTAATCTCATCTCTAAACTTATTCTTATCTGCATTTTACCCCCTGTCCTTATTACCACTTGTCTCTTTATCTTCTCCTTATCCTCAAACGTAACGTTCTCTTAACCTTCAACTAAAATGAAATCTTATCGTATCCTTAGACATAAACTTATGTTCAACCTTATCCTTATGGGTTAGGGTTAGGGTAAGATCTAATCTTAGGCCAAAAAAAAATATGTGTGTTTCCTATTACATGGAATTTCAAAATAGGGTAGGTAGGTGTTTTTTTTTTTTTTTTTTTTTTGTGTTTTTTTTTTTTAATAAAAGGGGGGTTGAAATTCAACATATTATAGAACAGTTTACTTGATGTATATATTAAACAGTTGTATTACCTTTTCATTTCAGCAATGGTTGATCCCATGAAAAGATTTATGTCTTTGTCAGATATAGTCATTGTTTTGTTGATTCTATATATGCTTTTAATTTTGAACTCCTTTTCTAATAAACTGAGAATTGTACATACATCTTAAGTGAGCCTCAAAGTCAAAACAAAAAAATGTAACTGTACTGTATTGAATTCGTTTAAACAAAAGAAAGGTTTACCATTTATTATCAATGTACTAGCATTATCACCATAGACAAAGTGTGGAAGAGATAAGACGCGACGCACAAGGACAAATAATACCAATCAACTATAAAAACTAAAAACAAATGAAAAAAACAGACCATGAAAAACTAAGGTTACCTCAGGTGCACTGGAAGGAATAGCAGCTCCGGCTTCTAACAAGCTTCTAACGACTTAGTATGATTCTCACATAGGTTATTTCAGAAACGATTAAAAGGAATATATGACATCCGAAAAGGCAGTACTGTGACCTACATATGTATTTACTTCTTCAGTTCTTCAATAAAAAATTGTCTCTTTGGCAAATATACCAAATCTTTTTGTGTTTATATACTGATGATATTTGGGACACAGACACCCCACAATGGTCAATCAACTCAAAAATTTGCACCTGACGTAAAGTTAGAAAATTTATAACAACTTGATGCACCAATGACCAACACAATTCCAGAACATGATTTTAAGTGATAGTTTGTGGTGAGACACTTTTTAAAACATTTTCCGTTAAAGTCTGCAATAAGTAAAATTTCATATCCAGAACGGATTAACTTTGAGCAATTTTCAAGAAGCTCATACATGAGAAAATTGGTTGTTCGCGATTGATGCCATCGTTAGGAAAATTCCAATAGGTGTTTTCTAGATAGAACCCACAAACGTTCATGTATATCTTGTTTACTATCAAGAAGGTTATCATCAATGACGAAGTTCTGATTAAATACGTAGAGCTATCCCCCCTTTTCTTAACCGGATGACCTGTATTTACTGCATTCGAGCGTCACTAATGAGGTTTTTGTAGACGAAACGCGCGTCTGGCGTAAATATAAAATTTTAATCCTGGTATCTACGATGAGTTTATTTGCAACCACTGGGTCGATGCCACTGCTGCTTATTTCCCCTAGGGTATCACCAGCCCAGTAGTCAGAACTTCTGTGTTGACTTGAGTTATCATTGATATGTTCATAATTATAAATTAACGGTTAACAAAACTTTGAATTAAGGCCTATCTACCTCAGGATTAGAATACCTTAGTTCAACTTCGTACTTAATTTGGTCCTTAAAACATTTTTTAGTTTCGAGCGTCACTGATGAGTCTTTTATAGACGAAACGCGCGTCTGGCGTAAATATATTTAATATTAATCCTGGTATCTATGATGAGTTTATAGTTGGTCAATCATTAGTTTTTAAAAAGGTTTTGACCATTCAAAATATACTAACGTTATGATTAGTGATAGTTTAATTCGTGTACTTTACCGGTACCAACGCGGATGTTTAAAACGTATATTTTAGATATAGATTTTGCAGTAGATTTACCTTTATTTCCACGTTTAATGTATGCGTCAATACTTGATGCTCTTAATCCTATCTGAAACAGTAACATATCCACATATTTTTTTTCAACAAATTGTCTGGCACAAGCTTTTTTCTTTTATAAACCTTCCAAAAACAGATGCTTTTATTAAGTTTTTGCGGGCTTTTATCCAAGTATTGACACTTTGACCTCTTCAAGGGTATGACTAATATCATCTGGAACTTTTAGATTGTCAAAAAAATGTGTGAAGTCTTTATTACAGGTATCACATGTAAGACTAACAAAGTCACAAAACATATAATCTGGGTAGAACAATTCCAAAAAAGATCAATATTTACATTACCCAAGTGTCTGATATAAAACGCACTGTGAATATTCATTATCCAACCCTTTAAAAATGTCATCTAGAAAAGCCTCGTTCTAAATATAAAATATTTGTCAAACTTGCTACGATTAAAGTATTTACTTAAAACAAATACCCTACACAATTCAATTGTTCCCCCTACCGTACAATACTGTTTATAATTAATATCTTTTTCACAATACAATAATGCATGTACATTATTTGATTATCCATTTTACACCGAATCAAAAACCTTCGAGGATAAATCACTCAGATAAATATCGAAGTCTTGAGAAAAGTCTTCATTAGAAAAGGTCAGTCAATACAGAGGCTATCTGCTAAGGTCCAGCATCGCAAGAATGCACTAATATGGTTTTATTCAATTGTAATGTATAATGTTCGAAGTAAATTTGGCACGTTCCTCAAGTAAGTTCAGTAATGGGTATTCTGAGTGGTTGTAACATATTTTCTTATCTGCAGTTGGATGGTAATGCCCTAATAATTTCACAATAACTGTCTCTGATGCACCTTATTATTATAAGTAATATTGTCGTTAATAGTAAGCTGAACTTTATGCACGGTATATGTAGTATGTCTAATCACGGGTCTATTTCTAAATATATATAAAGTAGTTTGATCTAGGATTAACGACTTTTTATAAAGTCCATTGATATACTCAACAGGTCACTCACTGTCAATGTCTCTTTGTTTTTAGTTCTGTTTTTGGACGCCTTATCCCATCTCTCGTTTCTGAAGTATGGGGTACTTCTTTCGTCTCTCTTTGTCTGAACGGGGTTTATGCCTTGTGTCCGTATTAAACGTTCTCGTTTTTAATGTGTATTCCTCGATAAAATTGTTGGGCTATTAATATCAAAAAATTAACATTCCTGTGTTTTAACACTGTGCTGATGGGGAAATTTAGTTTTGCACAAGGGTTCCTAATTATTAATCCTTGACTTATATGCATGTTCTTTGGTCTCTATCAAACATTTGTCAATTGGTTCTGTTAGAACATCAAAATCCTCTTTGTTGCCATAGTATGATCTAAATAAAATGTTCAAACACGAGAAATTGTCACTTTGTCTATCATATTTCATTCTTTTTAATCAATATCAGGACCGCAAATCTTTTTTTTTTTGCTATAATGTGAACAATTTAAATCATATATTTACTCAACATTGTCACAAGAGGGATTTATGTTTCTATAATATAAAAGATACAGCACGAATTTAAGATAATTTCTACATGATAAACATATCTTTTAATCATTAAATAAGAATATTGGTCGATTCACATTTTTTGCTTTGCTTATAAAATTAATTACACTCATGTTGTATTATCTAATTTCATATTCTACAGTGTGATCTGTTCACACATGATATCTAAAAAAATAACTGCCTCTTTTTCCTTCCTAATACCCTTTTACAATATAAGATGACTAACCTTAAATTCTACATCAGAAGTTGGCTCTAGCAATGGATTACAAGTGAATCTATCTTTCAAATAACTGCAAAGTTTCTTTAACAAAATAATTAATAAATTGATTTTAGATGATAAAGGTAAACTTTGGAACTTACAATTCTCTTTGTTAGCGTTTTAACATAATCACAAGCTTAAATTTCCATTTCAAATTTGTACATATACACATTGAACATATTAACACTGATGAGATATTTCATCTCAACCTCTTTTAATAGAAGGTTACAATAAAAGTCGGTTCCTATGTAAGCCAAAATTTGTTCCTGTGAAAAAGTTCAAGATGATTCAAATTGAATATTTATAGTGTGAACCTTAGAGATGGAACAAATTATACAGAAATTGTCTGTAAATAAGTTCTCCCAGAAAATATGAAACAAATTGAGCATTCTATTATTTACAGAGTAAAATCTTTACTAATATATACGTATTACATTAATATGTAAAAATATTTACAAACAATTATGTATGATAAGCAGTAATAAACCTATTTTGTTTGACTTTGATCTTCACAACATACAACCTTGTACCTTCATTTGCAAATCATATTGCTTGAAAAACACAGTTTTGTCGGGCTACTTCTAACGTATGATTATCCAAACTTTCTCTTACTAATCCAAAAACAATATTTTTGTCAGAAGTAAAAATAAACAGCTGCGCCATGAGCTCATGATACGCCCGACGTCTTATGTAGAAGTTTTATGCAATAATCATAAATAGTTTCTGAGAAAGTTTTAAGCAATAACCATATATTGTTTTTGAGACACGGCGGGACATGTGAAACCCCTAACCCTGTTTTTTTCTTTTCGAAAAACTAAATATCACTAAAATAAAATTTTGAATCAAAACCAAAAAGTATATAGATCTTTAGATTAATATAACAAAGAAGTGTAAAGTTTTAAGCAATAACCATAAATTATTTTTGAGATACGGCGCGACATGTAAAAAAAAACCTCCCCTGTTTAACAAAATACTCAATAACTCAAAAATGAAATTTTGAATCATCACCAAAAAGTATACAGATCTTTAGATTAATTAAACAAAGACATTTGTAAAGTTTTAAGCAATAATCATAAATCGTTTATGAGATATGGTGCGACATGTAAAAAAAAACCTCCCCCTTTTTTACAAAATACTCAATAACTCAAAAATAAAATTTTGAATCATCACCAAAAAGTATACAGATATTAAGATTAATATAACTAAGATGTGATTGAAGTTTTAAGCCATAATCAAGAATCGTTTTTGAGATACGGTGCGATCGACATGTGAAAAAAAACACACCCCTGTCTAAGTTACAAAGTGCCGTCACTCAAAAAGTTTTAATCTTATTTTCACCAAAAAGTATACAGATCATTTGACCATCATAAGAAACAACTATGTTAAGTTTCATGAAATTTGAATAAGTCGTGCTCAAGTTACGGTGCGACATGTTTACGCCGGACGGACAGACAGACGGACAGACACCGGACATTTGTATACCATAATACGTCCCGTCAAAATTTTGACGGGCGTATAACAATTACTCATTTTTACATTCTCGTCCCTTCTAATGTGAAAGTTGTAAATATGTTCCATGATTGCTATATTCAGTGATATTCTAGCTATCCTAACTCCTTAACATAGTATTTATACTCCAGTAAGTAGTTTGTATGTATTAAACATGCTGGAAAAGATATTTTGAAATTTTTACTTAGCCATGGTATTTTGACCCCCTGCGGTATATTGAACCCCCTACTTAAAACCTCAAATTAAAAAAAATGATAGTCAATAAATTGTAAATTAGATTATCTGCAATATTATTTATCAAAAACAGGGGGGTTCAATTTACCGCAAGGGGGTTCAAAATACCATATGTGAAAAATGACCCCGGGGTCAAAATCACTTTTTAGGGGGTTCAAAATACCATATGACACCGGAACAAAATTCAAACTTTATTTCTAACTTGTCATGGTTAAACTATAAACCAAATATAAACACGATAACTGTAAGTTTTTAAGAAAACTGATCACTTGTTAAAATTTTCTTAGTCAATGCAAAGAGCCATTACTTAGGAAAAAATTATCAGATTGGGAAAAAACTTTAACTGGTCATGGTTAAACCATATACATGTACCAAATATCAAATCAAAGTCTTCAACCTTGACAAAAAAAATGTGGAAAACCTATTTGCTGGACGTACAAAATTACAGACAAACAGACGGACAGAGTGCAGACCTAAAGCACCTTCATCTAAATGGTCTATTGTTGAGCACAGACTAAACGGTCTATTTTTGAGCACAGACTGACTTTAACAGCGAAAATTTTTAAGGCGGTTTTCTATTGTCTTCCTGCAAATACAGAACTTTTTCAGCAAATTACCACATTGCATACATGTTGCTAGATGGTTGCATGGAACCATTAGACAAATTGCCTCCCTATCCATACATATCTTGCATTCTGAAAAAACCAAAGAAATGATTTAATACATAGAGCAAATTTTATCTGTTATTGTGTTTAAAAACAACTGTTTTTTTTAGAAATAAATGTGTTTAGTTCCGATGCAAAGACCCTATCAGTGAATCAATGTTAAAGCCAAAATATGCAATCTTTAATGACTTGACAACAGTATCGTAACTATATCCCCTTTTAATAAGTCTATATAAAGGTTTTGTGAAATACCTGAACGTATAAGATGTCTGCATGTTGAGTTATATTTACGAATTATTTCCTTATACCGGTGATAAAATTTAGTAAATGTTTTGACCAGTTTGTGATATCGAAAACCCTGGTGTAATAATTTTTCAGTAATACATAAATTTCTCTCGCTAAAATCTAATACGTTGTTACATACACGAGCGAATCGTACAAGTTGAGATATATAAACACCATAAGAATGTGACAAGGGAACGTCACCATCTAAAAATGGATAATTAACATTAAACCCTCTATTTTGTTTGCGCCGACCTGGAGTTTTTACAATATAATTCAAATCATTAATTTTACTCTCTATTGTATAAGGACCACAATATTTAGCCTGCAAAGGATGTCCAGAGACTGGCAGAAATACAAGTACCTTATCAACAGGCTCAAAAAATCTGTCCATGGCATCTTTATCATACCAAATTTTTATCTTGTTCTGTACATTTTTTAAGTTTTTCTGAGCAATTTGACAAGCAGTATACAATTTTTCTTTAAATCTAGATACATAGTCTAAAAGATTCAAGTCAGAATGTTCAGTAAACCACTTTTCCTTAATCAATTTTAACGGTCCCCTTACAGTATGACCAAATACCAACTCAAAGGGACTAAATCCAAGGGATTCTTGAACAGCCTCTCTGACCGCAAAAAGTAGAAAGTGAACTCCATCATCCCAGTCTCTATCAAATTGAAGACAAAAAGTTCTAATCAGGTTCTTCAATGTTTGATGAAAACGTTCTAAGGCACCTTGAGATTCTGGATGGTAAGCACTTGATCTGTACTGAGCAATCCCTAACTGGTACACGACTTGCTGAAATAAACCTGACATGAAATTTGATCCCTGGTCGGACTGTATAGACTAAGGAAGTCCTACTAATGTGAAAAATTTTATCAAAGCTTTGACGATAGTAGGTGTCTTGATATTTCTGAGCGGAATAGCCTCAGGAAAGCGAGTAGATGTAGCATCAGGAGGCTCCACTTCCTCATTAAAACGCCGTCCTGATGGAAATAGCATTCAGCCACTTTTTCTGTGGTTGAACCCTCTTGCGGAGCTGAAGAACTTCACTGTCTTTATTTTGTTCTTCGAAAAGGTTCTTTCTGTTTAATGAATGGCTGTTTACGTCTGGCCGTGGCATAATAACATTCTTGTTGACACTAGGTTGTCTTACTATGGCCTTTTCTGAGCTACCAGGACCTTCAATGTCAGCTATGAAAGTGTTAGAAAGGTCCATGTAATCAGATTTGTCTTCTTGCAAATTCTCATCTTGTTGTTTTCTAGTCATCGCCCTAGTAACAACACAAGCTGGATCTAATTCAGCATCATCTTCAGGTGATTTAACATCCACCACCGGTTCACTGGTAACAATTGGTTCAGCAACCACTTTGTTCCTAGCTAGATCATTTCCTAGCAATAATGTAACACCCTCAACAGGGAGATTAGGACGAACACCCACAATGACTGGTCCAGTTATCAAATCTGACTTCAGATAAATACAATGGAGAGGAACATCTATACAACCTAACTCTACACCTTGTAACAAAACGGAGGCACCAACAGAAGTCTTCTCGGACAAAGGCAACACACCTTCTAACAATAACGACTGAGAAGCTCAAGTGTCCCGTAAAATCTTAATAGGCTGAAGAGTGGTATCATCATCAAAAGAAACAAACCCATCAGACATAAAGGGTTTATATTCCTCCATGTAATCACAAAAACTAATTGCACCATGAACAACAAGTAGATATGTTCCTGTGATCTGATAGCTGTGAGTGGTGAGAACATGAATATATGCATTAATAGTGAAATGGTGAGAAATTAAAATCAAATAAAGCTTGATGAATGATATGAGAAAATGAAAAAGAAAAATGAATGAAAAATGTTTGCAGGATGTACATGTATATATTAACAATGCACATGACAAATAAAACAACAAAAGAATTTATCATTTAAATATATAAATCTAAATTGTCTATCTTTTAATTATGAGTGATACAATCTTTAACTATTTAAAAGTCTCACCTGTGTTGGTCATCCTCTTTTCTACAATTGAATGTTTTGTGCTCATCACTTGTGGTTCCATTAATTCCTGTGTTCTTATCATGTGGCAATCCATTGATGCATGTGTTGTGCTCATCTGTGGTATAATTGATGTCTTGGGGTTCATCACCAGTTATTGCAGTGGTAACTTGGGGTTCATCAACAGTTGTGCCATTGATGTCTTGGGGCTCATCACCAGTTGTGGCAGTGATGAATGTGGTTTCGTCAACAGGTGTGAAATTGATGTCTTGGGGCTCATCAACAAATGTACCATTGAGGTCTTGGAGCTCAACACCGGACGTGTCATTGGTGTCTTGGGGTACATCACCAGTTGTGCCATTGATGTCTTGGTGCTCATCACCAGTTTTGGTTTTGATGTTTTGGGGCTCATCACCAGTTGCGCCATTGACGTTTTGGGTCTGACCATAAGTTGTGCCATTGATGTTTTGGGTCTCATTGGCAGGTGTGCCTTCGATGTTTTGGGTCTCAACACAAGTTGTGCCATTGATGTCCAGTGGCTCATCACCAGTTGTGGCATGGTTTTGGGTCTCTCCAACAGTTGTGTCTTTGGTCTTATCACTAGTTGTGCCATTGACGTTTTGGGTCTCTCCAACAGTTGTGTCTTTGGTCTTATCACTAGTTGTGCCATCGACGTTTTGGCTTTCTCTATCAGTTGTGCCATTGATGTCTTGGGTCTCATCACCAGTTGTGCCATTAATGTCTTCGGGCTCACCACCAGTTGTATCATTGGTGTCTTAGAACTCATCACCAGGTGCACCATTGATATCTGTGATGTCAACACTAGTAGCGCAATTGATGTTTTGGGTATCTCGAACAGTTGTGCCGTTGATGTCTTTGGGCTCACCATCAGTTGTGCCATTGATGTCTTGGGGTTCACCGTCAGTTTCGTGTGGTTTTAGAAAGATAAATTTAGAAATTTGATATTACTTCATATTGATTGAATACACAATCATAATTAAATATGAATGGCGATAGTTACTAAGTGCGTCGCCTTTAAATATATTAATACAAGCTTATAAACAGATTAGTACAATTCGTATTAATTTCTTTTTGTATTGCATTTACTGTCGGTTATGTCTTCGTGCTATTGACCCATATTCATACGTTTTAATGTATTTATACTGTCAATTAAGGCTAGACATTGATTATTTTACAAAAGAGAGTGATAGAAGATTTATGAAGGGCTCTTCTGTTCCTCTAAAAATAATGATGATTGAATATAATATTCGTAGACCCAATATGAATGAATATTGGACATTAAACATTAATGTAATATTCTTAATTTTTAATTATAATGGAATAAAACCATTGTTTTAATGCAAGTATTCGATGTTACCACGGTAAGAAATCTTCGAGAGATTAGACTTGTCTATAAATATCTACAGTAATGAGGAGTGGAATAAACGGATTTCACAGCAGTTAAGCATATGAGTCATAATGACCCCTAAACAGATGTAATCATAATCTATCTTTGGTCAATCTAATTAAATTGGAAAATAATGTGAGGTTTAATATTTACTATTAAAACAAGTTGATCATAATAACAAATACATTTTTGAAACTATGTATAAAAAGAAATGTTTAGATAAGAGCTTACTATTTATTAAAGTTAATAACTCCAATGAGGTTGCATTCCTTACACTAGAACACGGAAATCTAAAGTACGTTAATTCCATTATAGCCCCTGGAAAGTACAGAATAGTCTAATGAGGAAATTTCATATTTCCCCTGTATCTATTCCCTCTGCCACCTCTTCCTTGGCTGATAAGTTTTTCCAGATTTTCCAACTTCCTGTTGATATCAAGAAATTTCCCGGAATCAGGTTCCCTAGTTTCAGCCATTTCCTCCTCCTTTGAACTTATCGAATCTTTATATTTAAGTTCCCAAAAAGTCTTCAATTCATCTGTTTTTCTTTTAAGCATGGCTCTTCCTATAGCGCTTTGTTGGGTGGCATAGCCAATTTGTTTCTTTGTGTCATTCACAAGCTCATTAATTTCCGTATTTAGTTCCGTTATGAAACTATTGTATTCTTGTTAATTCTTCACGGAACTTCTTCCTTACGGTTGACGAAATATCATTATGTTTACTGTTATAAAAGTCTTTGCTTTCTTCGAACCATATTTGGGACTGATCTTGATGTCAGTTGTAGCGTAACTGGGTAGGTCATCTTCTTTGGTAATATTATACGCCAGTGTAGCTATTGGGTGTCTTTTCCTCGATATCGTCTGTGCATTTGACATCTTCGTCTTCATTTCTGTTTGTGTCTACAGAGATTCCAGGATGCTATATGATCGTAAGATAAAAAAATATACGTAACAATAACGTTACGTTACATTCACAATAGTGTGCGCGAAAGTATGGGAAACAATTGCATAAGAAAACGATCTAAAGTCTCTTGGCCTATATTCACGACACATATGTTTATTATTCAATTATCTGTCCATACATTACTTTCATTTAAGCATTGTGCCGGTGGCAACAACTTTTTCATTTTTTCGTTCCTGATGAGACATAAATTGACTAACCTCAACTGCTTTGTAATGTACTCCGGAATCTTCCTCATCTGACATTGTCAAATCTATGATTGTCTCTTCAATAACACAAATATTTGTCTCATTATCATTAGTTGGAGACTGTGATAAGAATAGATCGGAAGTGTCTACATACTTTTCACCAATGGACCAGGCATTACAGAATGTAGGGGTATTCATCTCCTTGTAGCTGACTTCTACTTTTTCTGGCGACGTCTGCACTCCTGCTTCCTGTAGCATTGCCAGTAATGGGTCGGCTATCCAGGAAACGGTCAGGGAGTACATCGTTCCGTCAGGAAAGACAACCTTCTCTTGTTTCCTGACACAACCGTATCCATATTGTAAAAATGAACATACGTCGGACTACTTACAACTTCTTTTCTTACACCTCTAATGGTTTCGGCAACCCTTTCCTTACTTAAAAGACTGAGAGGAGCAAGAAAGCGCTGCCACGTCTTGCCCTCCTCAGCTGCCTTCTTATTAGGTAACGTAAGATGACTACTATCTTTCTTCTCCGTGCTTGCGTTAAGCTGTCTCTTCTTAGGAGTGGCAGGTAATGGTGATAGTAGTTTTAAGAACTTTTTAAACTGGTGTAACGGACGGATGACTATCAAATCCAAGAGTTATATTGGTGGGTGACCTTACTGGTGATGTTTATGTCCCTAATAGACATATCACTTACCAACAAATAAATCATGATAGACAAAACATAAATACATGTTTAGAAACAATATGAAATCAAACATTATTATATAATTCAAATTCAAAAAATATCCTCGAATGAAGTATTGTATACCTGCAACTGGCGATTCCTCTCTTCTAGGGTAGCTGCAGCTATCTTTGCCCTTTTGGGTCGAAATCCTTAGATGACTCATTTACCTCTTCCTCTTATTAGGTCATAACTATAGCATATCACAGAATCACAGGTATCACTATTTTTTCTATAACAACACAATATTTCACATATAACCAAGATTAACAAATTTCTATAATTTTGGCATTTGATAGGCATAACATATCTTATTAATTAAAATACAAAATAAAAATATGTTATGGATTAAAATTTTTAGTTATTTGATAATTTGCACCCCCTCCACCTTTTTTTCTCCTACACCAGTCAGACTAATTTGAGTATACATGAAAATTGCATTAACTGATTAAATGTTAATTAATGGTATATATTACTGGTATTGAAGTGAGGTCAAGTATATATATGCTACCCGACTCCTTAAATACTAACATTTATAACAAATGACATTTGATGCACATTGGGCAAAGTTTACCTCATATGATAAATCTAAACAAAATTCAAGCAGTATATCAAATTTTTAAGTAATTTCCATTTACAGAGTGTGGAAAAATTCTGTTGATCATGAACAACACCTAGGTACTCTGACAATCGGTATAAAAAAAGGTGTGCATTTGTGTAAAAAAAATGGTTTAGTGGAAAATATGGAGAGAAAAATCAGATTCATACTAAATAGGAGGCCAATTCCTTCACTGTGTAATTAATTTCTCTACATAATTTCAATAGGTCACTTAACAGCCTTTAACAATGAGCAAATCCCATACCGCATAGATAGCTATAAATGTCCTTTTTCCTAAACATTTCTAAATAACAGCAAAAAATATGAAGCTGGGCATTTCAAGAACAATAACTCTTATAAGTGAATGTCATTCCTTTTCAGCCTAATGAGGGCACTTGCTGATATTTTGATATTATACAACATACGCTTATTGATCAATACTAAAAGGTATTCATCATTTAGAAAATTAATTCATATAACA
Organism: Mytilus edulis; assembly: GCF_963676685.1. NCBI lineage: Eukaryota > Metazoa > Mollusca > Bivalvia > Mytilida > Mytilidae > Mytilus > Mytilus edulis. The sequence goes on from NC_092354.1 coordinate 35,953,365, forward strand.
TAAATAAAAAACAACTAGTGTAGCATTACTGTTTTCAAGTATGACATATCTATTATGATTATAAAAGCAGCAAAGATTCTTATAAGTTTTCAAAATATATATACATACATATGTATAATGTGTCAAGTCTGATATCAAAAGTCATTCAAGCATCAAATACACTTCATTATGCCCTAATAAAATAAGGGAAACCATGTACTAATGTTTATAATATTACAGCATCGGGATTAAAATGGATATTCAAAGTCTATGTATAAAACAACATGTTACCAATTTTTTTTGTAAGAACTGGACTAGCAATAACTACCTGGAAAATACAGAAAATTTTGAAAGAAATAAGCTCTGTGATCAATAAAATAATTTTATACTGTATTTTGTTAATAAATATTCAGGTATTTCTAATATCAAGAAGGGGCTTTAGGTGATATTTGCAAGCCATGCTCACAATATGTTTACTTTCTTATCAAAATTGTTGATTTCAGGGCTCAGAAAAGTATTTTGACATACATGTACCTTGAACAATCTTTACAGACTTTGTCACTCTCACACTTTTACCACATGACTCAGATAAAATGCTTTTTATACCATCTTCACCATTTCTATTTTCAAGTTATGCAAAGACAAATTACTACCAGCAGCTTTCCTAGCCATACCTTTGCTTAATATTTTCTTTTCTATAATATCATTATAAGATGAAATATTTTTTTGTTATGCACATAGAATAAGCAAGAGATGATAATACATAGTTACAGTCAAAAGTAGCTTCATTACATGAGTGAATACTAACAATACTTGTATTAACTAAGAGCTGAAGAGAAGAGACATCTTCTAAGGCATCATGTGCATTGTAATTATTACCAGTTACAGATTTATATATATTTTCTTGTGAATATGAAGATAAATTTGGCAGCTGTTTTTTTAAAAAGGACTTTTAAATCAATAAAGCCATTTATAAGTTTAACAAATTCAGAAACCTTTTCATTGTTTTCCAATGCATTGAACAAAAGAGGACAATCAAACACTTTAATGTTATGTCCAGCAAGGAAAAATGGTCTGGGAACTTGCTGTAAAAATGACAGGAATCCTTCAATTGCACAGGATACACTGGATGAGGTGACCTCTTTGCCATGGTGATACATTCTGTTGCCTGCAATTGATAGGTCTGTTTTATCTGATGCCCCTTTGGAAATAGGCTGTTTTGGAAAGACATAGGTGCTCCATTTTTTGTCCCCATATACTGCTGCCATTTGTGTGATGTGGTATCACATTACCAGTTCCCATTCTTAATCTATTTATATTAATAACGTTAAATGTGGATAATTACTACTTACACATTCACATCTGCTGGTGTCACATTTATCTCCATTTGCTCAAGCATTTCCTTCTGCTCTCTTGCTAAATTTCTGCCGCTGCCGACACCAAAATTGAAAGTATCTTTCTCCGGTGTCAGCAGAATGACTTCTTGGTCTGGAGTCAACTCAGGCATGGTTGGCAGCTTCCTCCTATGGCTGTATGGTGGTGTATCTGTAATTGGGATGCCTTTGAAAAAACGTTTCATCATTTCACCATAGCCACACGCTTTGATCCCTGTCCTTCCCTTTCTTTTAATGAGGAAGAGGGTATCAACTGGCTCGTAGACTTGTTCTTTTTCTAACTTGGTTGCAAATTTCTGTAGAATTTTAACAATTCTGCGTTTGGACTTTTGAAGGGCATTTATTTTGCAATTTCTCTCTTGGTACTTATTAACATATATTCTCTTCTCCCCTGGTTTTAATTTCTCATAACTGAAAAAAAGTAGAAATAAACAATTGAAATTACAAACATATACTGTAAAATCTAGGAAAGAGGTTTAAGGACTTACAATAATTTTAAAAAGAAAAACAAAAAAAAACATTTTTTTTTATTCTGTTTGTTTATTTTATGTTATAGGTTAGTCATTTAAGGTGTTACCCAACACTGCCAGTAGAATAAAGAATAAGTATTTTCTTTGACCCTTTAAATAAAATTTCAAAATATCTGGTTATATAGCAGTTTGACGAACATCATTTTTAGCTGTAGGCAGGATTATCTGAATGGGCTTTAAAATCGACAGCATATTGAAGTCCAAGCTTCAAACGTCTGTCAGAGAGTGAGTGCTCATCAGCCTCTAATTACAGACTCTCAACTGGTGAGGTTTAAAATGCGCCTAGACAGAGACGCAAATCTTTGTGATGCACAGCATCGATAATCTGTATGTAGGACTTCCTTGCAGAGCCATAATCTAGTTTAGATCTAACTAGAGATCTTTATAAATTGAGTAAAATGTTGCGATCAGCACCTAAGTCAGTGCTACCGACAACTTTTAAAATATCTAAAGCTTTTAAACATCTCGATTTTAACATTTTGATATGGGGTAGAAAGGTTAACTTTTTATCGAAAATTAAACCAAGAAATTTGGTTTCATTAACCATTTCAATTGGGTTGCCGTTCAAAGTTAGTTCTGGATCAAGATGCAATTTCCTTTTGTTACAAAAATGCATCCCGACCGTTTTAGACGTGGAAAATTTAAAACCATTTTCCGAGGACCATTTTTCAATTCTTCCAAGACATAGTTGTAATTGTCTTTCTATTTTATTCATATTTTTGCCTCTGTAACATATTAAAAAAAAAAAAAAAAAAAATAGAATAAAATATTTCCCTGGTTTTGCCATCAATAACATTTCTTGATTTTTTCTTTTGTTCTGAAACAAATGTATAATATAAGTAAATTTATCCTACATTCATCTCACTAATAAACTAAAAACTCTACTTCAGTTGTACATTTTGTACCTCTAAAAATCAAATATTATTTATACTGCTTCTATCATTGTCTATGTAATTGTTTCCTCACTTTTGAGAAAATGTTGTCTAAGATCTTAACTTTATATTATAATAACATCTGGGAGCACACAATTGGATTATAGTCGTATAAAAATATTATTGAGATAGCGCAGATGGTTTAAATGTTTCATTAATTGACCTGAAGAAATGCACTATGAAATAACTGTGGTCTCAGACCATCAGGTAATTATGTTTGATTGTTCCAAGTGACAAATCAATTCATTTAATTCATTTAAGAAACCCAAACATTTTCAAATCAATTCAAATACATTTTTGTACATGTATGAGGTACATATAACAACATACTCTGTTTCTCTGGAACATGTTCACAGCTTTCTTCCATTATTTCCTGAAAATAAAAAACGAAATTTGATCCAAAAAGTTATTTTATAAAACAATAAGATGCATGGACATAATGCTTTGACATTTTGACATGGTATATATCTGCAGACATAATAATTTAATTAGATTTTCAGGATTGATTAATTTTGGGTGATTAAATGCCTTTTAAGTTGAGTTGACGGACGGACGGACGGAAACAGACAGACAGACATACATTTTTCTAATTTTAAAAAGAAAACGTTATATAAAAAACTCTTTCTTCCGAGACCAGCCATGTTATTATTCTTGTCTGGACTTCCTGTTCTTGCACTTGCCCAACATCTGGCCCCGCCGACTCATTGTCCCTAGGAACAGGGAGTTGGGTTCTGAGTAGTCTACACTTCAAATTTGAAATAAGCATACTGACTGACCCTCATACCGTTTGGCTTGGGAATATCAATTTTTTGATAATTTTTTTGATGTTACCTTAAATCGGTCATTTGATCTAGGAGAAATTTTGAACCAAACACAGCTTTATAAAAAGATATCAACATTTTTCATTCAATTTAACAACTTTTTTGATATTTTTTCGGATATTACCTTTAGTTATTGATATTTTTTTCATATTTTACTGTAAATTTGTCACTTTTTTGATAATTTTTTTTATGTTACCTTAAATCGGTCATTTGATCAAGAAGAAACATGAACCAACCACAGCTTCATAAAAAAATATCAACATTTTTCATTCAATTTAACCACTTTTTGGATATTCGTTCGTATGTTGCCTTATTGATATTTATTCATATTTTACTGTAAATTTGTCAATTTTTTAATAATTTTTTTTATGTTACCTTAAATCTGTCATTTGATCAAGAAAAAAAACTTGAACCATCCACAGCTTTATCAAAACATTTCAAGATTTTTTATTCAATTTAACCACTTTTTTGGATATTCGTTCGAATGTTACCTTATTGATATTTTTTTCATATTTTACTGTAAATTTGTCAATTTTTTTGATAATTTTTTATTTGTTACCTTAAATCGGTCATTTGATCAAGAAGAAAACTTGAACCAACCACAGCTATATCAAAAAATATCAACATTTTTCATTCAATTTAACGACTTTTTTCTATATTCGTTCGGATGTTACCTTATCGATATTTTTTCATATTTTACTGTAAAATTGTCAATTTTTGGATAATTTTTTTGATGTTACCTTAAATCTGCCATTCGTTCAAGAAGAAAATTTGAACCAACCACAGGTTTATCAAAACATTTCAAGATTTTTTATTCTATTTAACCACTTTTTGGATATTCGTTCGGATATTCCTTTATTGATATTTTTTTCATATTTTACTGCAAATTAGTCAATTTTTTTTATAATTTTTTTGATGTAACCTTAATTCTGTCATTTTTTTTGATAATTTTTTTGATGTTACCTTAAATCTGTCATTTTTTTGATAATTTTTTTGATGTTCCCTTAAGTCGGTACTTTGATCTCGGAGAAAACTTGAACGAACCACAGCTTTATCAAAAATATCAACATTTTTTATCCAATTTAACCACATTTTAGATATTCGTTCGGATGTTACCTTATCGATATTTATTTCATATTTCACTGTAAAATTGTCAATTTTTAGATAATATTTTTGATCTTACCTTAAATCTGTCACTTGTTCAAGAAGAAAATTTGAACCAACCACAGGTTTATCAAATCATTTCAAGATTTTTTATTCAATTTAACCACTTTTTGGATATTAATTCGGATGTTACCTTATTAATATTTTTTTCATATTTTACTGTAAATTTGTCAATTTTTTGATTTTTTTTATGTTACCTTAAATCGGTCATTTGTTCAAGAAGAAAATTTGAACCACCCACAGCTTTATCAAAAAATATCAACATTTTTCATTCAATTTAACCACTTTTTAGATATTCGTTCGGATGTTACCTTATCGATATTTTTTTCATATTTTACTGTAAATTTGTCAATTTTTGATAATTTTTTGATGTTCCCTTAAATCGGTCATTCGTTCAAGAAGAAAATTTGAACCAACCACGGGTTTATCAAAACATTTCAAGATTTTTTATTCTATTTAACCACTTTTTGGATATTCGTTCGGATATTACCTTATTGATATATTTTTTTCATATTTTATTGCAAATTTGTCAATTTTTTTCATGTTACCTTAAATCGGTCATTTGTTCAAGAAGAAAATTTGAACCAACCACAGCTTTATCAAAAAATAGCAACATTTTTCATTCAATTTAACCACTTTTTAGATATTCGTTCGGGTGTTACCTTATTGATATTTTTTTCATATTTTACTGTAAATTTGTCATTTGTTTTGATAATTTTTTTTTATGTTACCTTAAATCTGTTATTTTTTTTGATAATTTTTTTGATGTTACCTTAAATCGGTCATTTGATCTAGGAGAAAACTTGAACCAACCACAGCTTTATCAAAAAATATCAACATTTTTCATTCAATTTAACAACGTTTTTTATATTCGTTCGGATATTACCTTATTGATATTTTTTTTCATATTTTACTGTAAATTTGTCAATATTTTGATATTTTTTATTGATGTGACCTTAAATCGGTGATTTGATCAAGAAGAAAACATGAACCAACCACAGGTTTATCAAAACATTTCAAGATTTTTTATTCAATTTAACCACTTTTTGAATATTAATTCGGATGTTACCTTATTGATATTTTTTTCATATTTTACTGTAAATTTGTCATTTTTTTTTATAATTGTTTTGATGTTACCTTAAATCTGTCATTTTTTTTGATAATTTTTTTTATGTTACCTTAAATCTGTCATTTTATCAAGAAGAAAACTTGAACCAACCACAGCTTTATCAAAAAATATCAACATTTTTCATTCAAGTAACCACTTTTCGGATATTCGTTCGGATGTTACTTTATTGATATTTTTTCCATATTTTACTGTAAATTTTGTCAATTTTTTGATAATTTTTTTTATGTTACCTTCAATCGGCCATTTGTTCATGAAGAAAATTTTAACCAACCACAGCTTTATCAAAACATTTCAAGATTTTTTATTCAATTTAACCACTTTTTGGATATTAATTCGGATGTTACCTTATTGATTGATTGATTGATTGTTGGTTGCTTAACGTCCAGTGGCAAATATTTCATGCATATTCAGGACGAGAACAAGTTCACAATAAATACAATAGGTAGGTTGATACAATAGAGGCCATCTGCGATAATGGTCGGGGAAATTTGGATTGCCACTGCAAAATGAGGGTATATTGGATAGGGACAGAAATTTTACATTGCAAATGGTCACCTTCGGTCCCTCTAAAGAGTTGTTGCAAGGGTTCTTAACGTGCAAAGAGCGTGGCACTCTCTTTACACGAGGCATCGGATTTAACGTCCCCCTTCTGACCGGACGTGACTGCGAACTTGATACATCCCGCACAGCCAAACGGACGCCCCACTTCGGCAAGCGTTTTACTGCCGGTCGGGAGAAGACCAAGTGACCATATTTCTATACCCCAGTCACCCTTGGGGATTTCCTTATTGATATTTTTTTCATATTTTACTGTAAATTTGTCATTTGTTTTGATAATTTTTTTGATGTTACCTTAAATCTGTTTTTTTTTTTGATAATTTTTTTGATGTTACCTTAAATCTGTCATTTTTTTGATAATTTTTTTTAATGTTCCCTTAAGTCGGTCATTTGATCTCGGAGAAAACTTGAACGAACCACAGCTTTATAAAAAATATCAACATTTTTTATCCAATTTAACCACATTTTAGATATTCGTTCGGATGTTTCCTTATCGATATTTATTTCATATTTCACTGTAAAATTGTCAATTTTTGGATAATATTTTTGATGTTACCTTAAATCTGTCACTTGTTTAAGAAGAAAATTTGAACCAACCACAGGTTTATCAAATCATTTCAAGATTTTTTATTCAATTTAACCACTTTTTGGATATTAATTCGGATATTACCTTATTAATATTTTTTTCATATTTTACTGTAAATTTGTCAATTTTTTGATTTTTTTTATGTTACCTTAAATCGGTCATTTGTTCAAGAAGAAAATTTGAACCACCCACAGCTTTATCAAAAAATATCAACATTTTTCATTCAATTTAACCACTTTTTAGATATTCGTTCGGATGTTACCTTATCGATATTTTTTTCATATTTTACTGTAAATTTGTCAATTTTTGGATAATTTTTTTGATGTTACCTTAAATCTGTCATTTTATCAAGAAGAAAACTTGAACCAACCACAGCTTTATCAAAAAATATCAACATTTTTCATTCAAGTAACCACTTTTCGGATATTCGTTCGGATGTTACTTTATTGATATTTTTTCCATATTTTACTGTAAATTTTGTCAATTTTTTGATAATTTTTTTTATGTTACCTTAAATCTGTCATTTGTTCAAGAAGATAATATAAAACACCCACCAGCTTTATAAAAAAATATCAACATTTTTCATTCAATTTAACCACTTTTTAGATATTCGTTCGGGTGTTACCTTATTGATATTTTTTTCATATTTTACTGTAAATTTGTCATTTTTTTTTATAATTTTTTTGATGTTACCTTGAATCGGTCATTTGATCTAGGAGAAATTTGAACCAAACACAGCTTTATAAAAAGTTATCAACATTTTTCATTCAATTTAACAACTTTTTTGATATTTTTTCGGATATTACCTTTAGTTATTGATATTTTTTTCATATTTTACTGTAAATTTGTCACTTTTTTGATATTTTTTTTTATGTTACCTTAAATCGGTCATTTGATCAAGAAGAAACATGAACCAACCACAGCTTTATAAAAAAATATCAACATTTTTCATTCAATTTAACCACTTTTTGGATATTCGTTCGTATGTTACCTTATTGATATTTTTTCATATTTTACTGTAAATTTGTCAATTTTTTAATAATTTTTTTTATGTTACCTTAAATCTGTCATTTGATCAAGAAAAAAAACTTGAACCAACCACAGCTTTATCAAAACATTTCAAGATTTTTTATTCAATTTAACCACTTTTTTGGATATTCGTTCGAATTTTACCTTATTGATATTTTTTTCATATTTTACTGTAAATTTATCAATTTTTTTGATAATTTTTTATTTGTTACCTTAAATCGGTCATTTGATCAAGAAGAAAACTTGAACCAACCACAGCTATATCAAAAAATATCAACATTTTTCATTCAATTTAACGGTTTTTTTTTTATATTCGTTCGGATGTTACCTTATCGATATTTTTTCATATTTTACTGTAAAATTGTCAATTTTTGGATAATTTTTTTGATGTTACCTTAAATCTGTCATTTGTTCAAGAAGAAAAGTTGAACCAACCACAGGTTTATCAAAACATTTCAAGATTTTTTATTCAATTTAACCACTTTTTGGATATAAATTCGGATGTTCCCTTAATAATATTTTTTTCATATTTTACTTTAAATTTGTCAATTTTGGGTAATTGTTTTGATGTTACCTTAAATCAAAACATTTCAAGATTTTGTATTCAATTTAACCACTTTTTGGATATTCGTTCGGATGTTACCTTATTGATATTTTTTTCATATTTTACTGTAAATTTGTCATTTTTTTTGATAATTGTTTTGATGTTACCTTAAATCTGTCATCTTTTTTGATAATTTTTTTTATGTTACCTTAAATCTGTCATTTTTTTTGGATAATTTTTTTGATGTTACCTTAAAACGGTCATTTGATCTAGGAGAAAACTTGAACCAACCACAGTTTTATAAAAAAATATCAACATTTTTCATGCAATTTAACAACTTTTTTTAGATATCCGTTCGGATATTACGTTATAGATATTTTTTTCATATTTTACAGTAAGTTTGTCAATTTTTTTATAATTTTTTTTATGTTACCTTAAATCGGTCATTTGATCAAGAAAAAAACATGAACCAACCACAGCTTTATGAAAAAATATCAACATTTTTCATTCAATTTAATCACTTTTTGGATATTCGTTCGGATGTTACCTTATTGATAGTTTTTTTTTCATATTTTACTGTAAATTTGTCTATTTTTTGACAATTTTTTTGATGTTACCTTAAATCTGTCATTTTTTTTGATAATTTTTTTGATGGTACCTTAAATCGGTCATTTGATCTAGGAGAAAACTTGAACCAACCACAGCTTTATAAAAAAATATCAACATTTTTCATTCAATTTAACCATATTTTAGATATTCGTTCGGATGGTACCTTATCGATATTTTTTTCATATTTCACTGTAAAATTGTCAATTTTTGGATAATTTTTTTTTATGTTACCTTAAATCTGTCATTTGATCAAGAAGAAAACTTGAACCAACCACAGCTATATCAAAAAATATCAACATTTTTCATTCAATTTAACGACTTTTTTTTATATTCGTTCGGATGTTACCTTATCGATATTTTTTCATATTTTACTGTAAAATTGTCAATTTTTGGATAATTTTTTTGATGTTACCTTAAATCTGTCATTTGTTCAAGAAGAAAAGTTGAACCAACCACAGGTTTATCAAAACATTTCAAGATTTTTTATTCAATTTAACCACTTTTTGGATATTAATTCGGATGTTCCCTTATTGATATTTTTTTCATATTTTACTTTAAATTTGTCAATTTTGGGTAATTGTTTTGATGTTACCTTAAATCAAAACATTTCAAGATTTTGTATTCAATTTAACCACTTTTTGGATATTCGTTCGGATGTTACCTTATTGATATTTTTTTCATATTTTAGTGTAAATTTGTCATTTTTTTTGATAATTGTTTTGATGTTACCTTAAATCTGTCATCTTTTTTGATAATTTTTTTGATGTTACCTTAAATCTGTCATTTTTTTTTGGATAATTTTTTTGATGTTACCTTAAATCGGTCATTTGATCTAGGAGAAAACTTGAACCAACCACAGTTTTATAAAAAAATATCAACATTTTTCATGCAATTTAACCACTTTTTTTAGATATTCGTTCGGATATTACGTTATAGATATTTTTTCATATTTTACAGTAAGTTTGTCAATTTTTTTATAATTTTTTTTTATGTTACGTTAAATCGGTCATTTGATCAAGAAAAAAACATGAACCAACCACAGCTTTATGAAAAAATATCAACATTTTTCATTCAATTTAATCACTTTTTGGATATTCGTTCGGATGTTACCTTATTGATAGTTTTTTTTCATATTTTACTGTAAAGGAGTAGGTCCGGTAAGGACCGATTTTGGCCTCAAATTTCAGGTTCATCTGACGAAAGATTTTGACCTCTTTTTAAACACTTAAGTGTCTAATTCATTTGATTCAGTTAGTTTTTGTGAAAGATTTTAACTGATTTAGTCATTAAAAACGATCCGATTCAAGCTCAAAATGAAAAAATCTACCAAATTTGTTAAAAAATGTCACTTTTCAGATGGTTTTTGTCAAAAATGAAAGTGGCCGCATCCGTGTTCATCCTAAACCTTTATATATGTTATGTATTATAATAAAATACAACTCTCATTCCAATATTAAGGATGAACACGAATGCGGCCACTTTCGTTTTAGGCGAAAACCGTCTAAAATTTAACTAAAATGATAGAATTGTGAAGATTTCAGTAATTTAGCATGACTTAGTGGTGCTAGTACTCAATATATGTGCATTGTATTGTCAAAAACAGCCCATATTTATGTAGCAGAAGCATTATACTATCCAATAAATAACTAAATGTTTACATTTTAACAATTTGGTAAAACTGCTATATTTTGGGGCCAAAAAGGGGTCTTACCGGACCTTCTCCTTTGTCTATTTTTTGATAATTTTTTTGATGTAACCTTAATTCTGTCATTTTTTTTGACAATTTTTTTGATGTTACCTTAAATCTGTCATTTTTTTTGATAATTTTTTTGATGGTACCTTAAATCGGTCATTTGATCTAGGAGAAAACTTGAACCAACCACAGCTTTATAAAAAAATATCAACATTTTTCATTCAATTTAACCACATTTTAGATATTCGTTCGGATGGTACCTTATCGATATTTTTTTCATATTTCACTGTAAAATTGTCAATTTTTGGATAATTTTTTTTTATGTTACCTTAAATCTGTCATTTGATCAAGAAGAAAACTTGAACCAACCACAGCTATATCAAAAAATATCAACATTTTTCATTCAATTTAACGACTTTTTTTATATTCGTTCGGATGTTACCTTATCGATATTTTTTTCATATTTTACTGTAAAATTGTCAATTTTTGGATAATTTTTTTGATGTTACCTTAAATCTGTCATTTGTTCAAGAAGAAAATTTGAACCAACCACAGGTTTATCAAAACATTTCAAGATTTTTTATTCAATTTAACCACTTTTTGGATATTGATTCGGATGTTCCCTTATTGATATTTTTTTCATATTTTACTTTAAATTTGTCAATTTTTGGATAATTGTTTTGATGTTACCTTAGATCAAAACATTTCAAGATTTTGTATTCAATTTAACCACTTTTTGGATATTCGTTCGGATGTTACCTTATTGATATTTTTTTCATATTTTACTGTAAAGTTGTAATTTTTTTGACAATTTTTTTGATGTTACCTGAAATCGGTCATTTGATCAAGAAAAAAACATGAACCAACCACAGCTTTATGAAAAAATATCAACATTTTTCATTCAATTTAATCACTTTTTGGATATTCGTTCGGATGTTACCTTATTGATAGTTTTTTTCATATTTTACTGTAAATTTGTCTATTTTTTGATAATTTTTTTGATGTAACCTTAATTCTGTCATTTTTTTTTGACAATTTATTTTGTTACCTTAAATCTGTCATTTTTTTGATGGTACCTTAAATCGGTCATTTGATCTAGGAGAAAACTTGAACCAACCCCAGCTTTATAAAAAAATATCAACATTTTTTATTCAATTTAACCACATTTTAGATATTCGTTCGGATGTTACCTTATCGATATTTTTTTTCATATTTCACTGTAAAATTGTCAATTTTTGGATAATTTTTTTTATGTTACCTTAAATCTGTCATTTGTTCAAGAAGAAAATTTGAACCAACCACAGGTTTATCAAAACATTTCAAGATTTTTTAATCAATTTACCCACTTTTTGGATATTATTTCGGATGTTACCTTATTGATATTTTTTTCATATTTCACTGTAAAATTGTCAATTTTTGGATAATTTTTTTTATGTTACATTAAATCTGTCATTTGATCAAGAAAAAAACTTGAACCAACCACAGCTTTATCAAAACATTCCAAGATTTTTTATTCAATGTAACCACTTTTTGAATATTCGTTCGGATGTTACCTTATTGATATTTTTTTCATATTTTACTGTAAATTTGTCAATTTTTTGTTAATTTTTTGTATGATACCTTAAATCTGTCATTTGTTCAAGAAGAAAATTTGAACCAACCACAGCTTTATCAAAAAATATCAGCATTTTTCATTCAATTTAACCACTTTTTGGATATTGATTCGGATGTTCCCTTATTGATATTTTTTTCATATTTTACTTTAAATTTGTCAATTTTTGGATAATTGTTTTGATGTTACCTTAGATCAAAACATTTCAAGATTTTGTATTCAATTTAACCACTTTTTGGATATTCGTTCGGATGTTACCTTATTGATATTTTTTTCATATTTTACTGTAAAGTTGTAATTTTTTTGACAATTTTTTTGATGTTACCTGAAATCGGTCATTTGATCAAGAAAAAAACATGAACCAACCACAGCTTTATGAAAAAATATCAACATTTTTCATTCAATTTAATCACTTTTTGGATATTCGTTCGGATGTTACCTTATTGATAGTTTTTTTCATATTTTACTGTAAATTTGTCTATTTTTTGATAATTTTTTTGATGTAACCTTAATTCTGTCATTTTTTTTGACAATTATTTTTATGTTACCTTAAATCTGTCATTTTTTTATGGTACCTTAAATCGGTCATTTGATCTAGGAGAAAACTTGAACCAACCACAGCTTTATAAAAAATATCAACATTTTTTATTCAATTTAACCACATTTTAGATATTCGTTCGGATGTTACCTTATCGATATTTTTTTTCATATTTCACTGTAAAATTGTCAATTTTTGGATAATTTTTTTTATGTTACCTTAAATCTGTCATTTGTTCAAGAAGAAAATTTGAACCAACCACAGGTTTATCAAAACATTTCAAGATTTTTTATTCAATTTACCCACTTTTTGGATATTATTTCGGATGTTACCTTATTGATATTTTTTTCATATTTCACTGTAAAATTGTCAATTTTTGGATAATTTTTTTTATGTTACCTTAAATCTGTCATTTGATCAAGAAAAAAACTTGAACCAACCACAGCTTTATCAAAACATTCCAAGATTTTTTATTCAATGTAACCACTTTTTGAATATTCGTTCGGATGTTACCTTATTGATATTTTTTTCATATTTTACTGTAAATTTGTCAATTTTTTGTTAATTTTTTGTATGATACCTTAAATCTGTCATTTGTTCAAGAAGAAAATTTGAACCAACCACAGCTTTATCAAAAAATATCAGCATTTTTCATTCAATTTAACCACTTTTTGGATATTGATTCGGATGTTCCCTTATTGATATTTTTTTCATATTTTACTTTAAATTTGTCAATTTTTGGATAATTGTTTTGATGTTACCTTAGATCAAAACATTTCAAGATTTTGTATTCAATTTAACCACTTTTTGGATATTCGTTCGGATGTTACCTTATTGATATTTTTTTCATATTTTACTGTAAAGTTGTAATTTTTTTGACAATTTTTTTGATGTAACCTTAATTCTGTCATTTTTTTTGACAATTTTTTTTATGTTACCTTAAATCTGTCATTTTTTTGATGGTACCTTAAATCGGTCATTTGATCTAGGAGAAAACTTGAACCAACCACAGCTTTATAAAAAAATATCAACATTTTTTATTCAATTTAACCACATTTTAGATATTCGTTCGGATGTTACCTTATCGATATTTTTTTTCATATTTCACTGTAAAATTGTCAATTTTTGGATAATATTTTATGTTACCTTAAATCTGTCATTTGTTCAAGAAGAAAATTTGAACCAACCACAGGTTTATCAAAACATTTCAAGATTTTTTATTCAATTTACCCACTTTTTGGATATTATTTCGGATGTTACCTTATTGATATTTTTTTCATATTTCACTGTAAAATTGTCAATTTTTGGATAATTTTTTTTATGTTACCTTAAATCTGTCATTTGATCAAGAAAAAAACTTGAACCAACCACAGCTTTATCAAAACATTCCAAGATTTTTTATTCAATGTAACCACTTTTTGAATATTCGTTCGGATGTTACCTTATTGATATTTTTTTCATATTTTACGGTAAATTTGTCAATTTTTTGTAAATTTTTTGTATGATACCTTAAATCTGTCATTTGTTCAAGAAGAAAATTTGAACCAACCACAGCTTTATCAAAAAATATCAGCATTTTTCATTCAATATAACCCCTTTTTGGATATCCGTTCGGATGTTACCTTATTGATATGTTTTCATATTTTATTGTAAATTGGTCAATTTTTTGAATTTTTTTTTTATGTTACCTTAAATCGGTCATTTGATCAAGAAGAACACATGAACCAACCACAGCTTTAAAAAAAGAATCAACATTTTTCATTCAATTTAACCACTTTTTGGATCTTCGTTCGGATATTACCTTATTGATATTTTTTTCATATTTTACTGTAAATATGTCAATTTTTTTGATGTTTTTTTTGTTACAATGTACCTTAAATCTGTCATTTGATCAAGAAGAACACTTGAATCAACCACAGCTTTATCAAAACATTTTAAGATTTTTTATTCAATTTAACCACTTTTTGGATATTAATTCGGATGTTACCTTATTGATATTTTTTTCATATTTTACTGTAAATTTGTAATTTTTTTGATAATTGTTTTGATGTTACCTTAAATCGGTCATTTGATCTAGGAGAAAACAAACCAACCACAGCTTTATGAAAAAATATCAACATTTTTCATTCAATTTAACCACTTTTTGGATATTTGTTCGGATATTACCTTGCTGATATTTTTTTCGTATTTTATGTAAATTTGTCAATTTTTTTGATATTTTTTTTGTTACCTTAAATCTGTCATTTGAACAAGAAGAACACTTGAATTAACCACAGCTTTATGAAAACATTTCAAGATTTTTATTCACTTTAAGCACTTTTTGGATATTAATTCGGATGTTACCTTATTGATATTTTTTTCATATTTTACTGTAAATTTTTCATTTTTTTTTATAATTTTTTTTATGTTACCTTAAATCGGTCATTTGTGCAAGAAGAAAATTTGAACCAACCACAGCTTTATGAAAACATTTTAACATTTTTCATTCAATTTAACCACTTTTTGGATATTCGTTTCGATGTTACCTTATTGATATTTTTTCATATTTTACTGTAAATTTGTCAATTTTTTGATAATTTTTTTGATGTTACCTGAAATCTGTCATTTGTTCAAGAAGAAAATTTGAACCAATTACAGCTTTATCAAAACATTCAACGATTTTTTATTAAACTTCACCACTTTTTGGATGTTCATTCGGATGTTACCTTATTGATATTTTTTTCATATTTTTCAGTAAATTTGTTAATTTTTTGATAATTGTTTTGATGTTACCTTAAATCTGTCATTTGTTCAAGAAGAAAATTTGAACCAACCACAGCTTTATCAAAACATTTCAAGATTTTTATCCACCTTAACCACTTTTTGGATATTAATTCGGATGTTACCTTATTGATATTTTTTATATTTTACTGTAAATTTGTCAATTTTTAGCTCACCTGTCCCGAAGGGACAAGTGAGCTTATGCCATCACTTGGCGTCCGTCGTCGTCCGTCGTCTGTCGTCTGTCGTCGTAAACTATTTCAAGAATCTTCTCCTCTGAAACTACTGGGCCAAATACTTTCAAACTTTAACTGAATGTTCCTTAGGGTATCTAATTTATAAATTGTATCCGAAGTTTTGATCTATCAACAAACATGGTCGCCATTGCTAAAAATAGAACATAGGGGTCAAATGCAGTTTTTGGCTTATAACTCAAAAATCAAAGCATTTAGAGCAAATCTGACAGGGGTAATATTGTTTATCAGGTCAAGATCTATCTGCCCTGAAATTTTCAGATGAATCAGACAACCCGTTGTTGGGTTGCTGCCCCTGAATTGGTAATTTTAAGGAAATTTTGCTGTTTTTGGTTATTATCTTGAATATTATTATAGATAGAAATAAACTGTAAACAGCAATAATGTTCAGCAAAGTAAGATCTTCAATTAAGTCAATTTGACCAAAATTGTCAATTGACCCCTTAAGGAGTTATTGCCC
The DNA here is from genome assembly GCF_963676685.1 of Mytilus edulis. NCBI lineage: Eukaryota > Metazoa > Mollusca > Bivalvia > Mytilida > Mytilidae > Mytilus > Mytilus edulis. The sequence goes on from NC_092354.1 coordinate 35,969,957, forward strand.
TTTAAAGACTTTTTTCACAATTTGTTCATCATGTTGACTTACTTTAAAAAATCTTCTCCTTTGAAACTGCTGTATCAATTTCAGCCAAACTTAGGCTAAATGAGTTTCAGAGTATCTAGTATAAATTTTATATTTTATTTCCTTGTATGTCAAGAAACATAGCTCCTATGGCTAAAATAGAACATAGGAAAAAATGATTATTTTTTTTGGCTTTTGAAGAAAATAGGACGATCCAAAAAACATTTAAATAAATTGAAAAGCCAAAATAATCATTGATGAGAGATTTAACCAAAAGAATTAAGGTGAGCGATTCAGGCTCTTGAGAGCCTCTTGTTTTGATAATTTTTTTGATGTTACCTTAAATCTGTCATTTGATCAAGAAGAACACTTGAATCAACCACAGCTTTATCAAAACATTTCAAGATTTTTATTCACTTTAACCACTTTTTGGATATTAATTCGGATGTTATCTTATTGATATTTTTTTCATATTTTACTGTAAATTTTTCATTTTTTTTGATAATTTTTTTCATGTTACATTAAATCGGTCATTTGATCAAGAAGAAAACTTGAACAAACCACAGCTTTATCAAAAAATATCAACATTTTTCATTCAATGTAACCACTTTTTAGATATTCGTTCGGATGTTACCTTATCGATATTTTTTCATATTTTACTGTAAATTTGGCAATTTTTGGATAATTTTTTTGATGTTACCTTAAATCTGTCATTTATTCAAGAAGAAAATTTGAACCAACCACAGTTTTATCAAAACTTTTCAAGTTTTTTTATTCAATTTAACCACTTTTTTTATATTAATTTGGATGTTACCTTATTGATATTTTTTTCATATTTTACTGTAAATTTGTCATTTTTTTTGATAATTTTTTTAATGTTACCTTGAATCAGTCATTTGATCTAGGAGAAAACTTGAACCTACCACAGCTTTATCAAAAAATATCAACAATTTTCATTCAATTTAACTTCTTTTTGGATATTCGTTCGGATATTACCTTATTGATATTTTTTTCATATCTTACTGTAAATTTGTCAATTTTTTTGATACTTGTTTTGTTACCTTAAATCTGTCATTTGATCAAGAAGAACACTTGAATCAACCACAGCTTTATCAAAACATTTCAAGATTTTTATCCACTTTAACCACTTTTTGGATATTAATTCGGATGTTACCTTATTGATATTTTTTATATTTTACTGTAAATTTGTCAATTTTTTTGATATTTTTTTTTTGTTACCTTAAATCTGTCATTTGATCAAGAAAAAAACTTAAACCAACCACAGCTTTATCAAAAAATATCAACATTTCTCATTCAATTTAACCACTTTTTGGATATTCGTTCGGATGTTACCTTATTGATAGTTTTTTTCATATTTTACTTAAAATTTGTCTATTTTTTGATAATTTTTTTGATGTAACCTTAATTCTGTCATTTTTTTTGATAATTTTTTTGATGTTACCTTGAATCGGTCATTTGATCTAGGAGAAAACTTGAATCAACCACAGCTTTATCAAAAAATATCAACATTTTTCACTCAATTTAACTGCTTTTTGGATATTCGTTCGGATATTACCTTATTGATATTTTTTTCATATTTTACTGTAAATTTGTCAATTTTTTGGATAATTTTTTAGATGTTACCTTAAATCTGTCATTCCTTCAAGAAGAAAATTTGAACCAACCACAGGTTTATCAAAACATTTCAAGATTTTTTATTCTATTTAACCACTTTTTGGATATTCGTTCGGATATTACTTTATTGATATTTTTTTCATATTTTACTGCAAATTTGTCAATTTTTTGATAATTTTTTTGATGTAACCTTAATTCTGTCATTTTTTTTTGATAATTTTTTTGATGTTACCTTGAATCGGTCATTTGATCAAGAAGAAAACTTAAACCAACCACAGCTTTATCAAAAAATTTCAACATTTTTCATTCAATTTAACCACTTTTTTTATATTCGTTCGGATGTTACCTTATCGATATTTTTTTCATATTTTACTGTAAATTTGTCAATTTTTTGATAATTTTTTTTATGTTTTTATCCACTTTAACCACTTTTTGGATATTAATTCGGATGTTACCTTATTGATATTTTTTATATTTTACTGTAAATTTGTCAATTTTTTTGATATTTTTTTTTTGTTACCTTAAATCTGTCATTTGATCAAGAAAAAAACTTAAACCAACCACAGCTTTATCAAAAAATATCAACATTTCTCATTCAATTTAACCACTTTTTGGATATTCGTTCGGATGTTACCTTATTGATAGTTTTTTTCATATTTTACTTAAAATTTGTCTATTTTTTGATAATTTTTTTGATAACCTTAATTCTGTCATTTTTTTTGATAATTTTTTTGATGTTACCTTGAATCGGTCATTTGATCTAGGAGAAAACTTGAATCAACCACAGCTTTATCAAAAAATATCAACATTTTTCACTCAATTTAACTGCTTTTTGGATATTCGTTCGGATATTACCTTAATGATATTTTTTTCATATTTTACTGTAAATTTGTCAATTTTTTGGATAATTTTTTAGATGTTACCTTAAATCTGTCATTCCTTCAAGAAGAAAATTTGAACCAACCACAGGTTTATCAAAACATTTCAAGATTTTTTATTCTATTTAACCACTTTTTGGATATTCGTTCGGATATTACTTTATTGATATTTTTTTCATATTTTACTGCAAATTTGTCAATTTTTTGATAATTTTTTTGATGTAACCTTAATTCTGTCATTTTTTTTTTGATAATTTTTTTGATGTTACCTTGAATCGGTCATTTGATCAAGAAGAAAACTTAAACCAACCACAGCTTTATCAAAAAATTTCAACATTTTTCATTCAATTTAACCACTTTTTTTATATTCGTTCGGATGTTACCTTATCGATATTTTTTCATATTTTACTGTAAATTTGTCAATTTTTTGATAATTTTTTTTATGTTACCTTAAATCAAAACATTTCAAGATTTTGTATTCAATTTAACCACTTTTTGGATATTCGTTCCGATGTTACCTTAGTGATATTTTTTTAATATTTTACTGTAAATTTGTCATTTTTTTTGATAATTGTGTTGATGTTACCTTAAATCGGTCATTTGATCTAGGAGAAAACTTGAACCAACCACAGTTTTATAAAAAAATATCAACATTTTTCATGCAATTTAACCACTCTTTTTAGATATTTGTTCGGATATTACGTTATTGATATTTTTTTCATATTTTACTGTAAGTTTGTCAATTTTTTGATAAATATTTTGATGTTACCTTCAATCGGTCATTTGATCAAGAAGAAAACATGAACCAACCACAGCTTTATAAAAAATATCAACATTTCTCATTCAATTTAACCACTTTTTGGATATTAATTCGGATGTTACCTTATTGATATTTTTTTCATATTTTACTGTAAATTTGTAATTTTTTTTGACAATTTTTTTGATGTTACCTTAAATCGGTCATTTGATCAAGAAAAAAACATGAACCAACCACAGCTTTATGAAAAAATATCAACATTTTTCATTCAATTTAATCACTTTTTGGATATTCGTTCGGATGTTACCTTATTGATAGTTTTTTTTTCATATTTTACTGTAAATTTGTCTATTTTTTGATAATTTTTTTGATGTAACCTTAATTCTGTCATTTTTTTTGATAATTTTTTTGATGTTACCTTGAATCGGTCATTTGATCTAGGAGAAAACTTGAACCAAACACAGCTTTATCAAAAAATATTAACATTTTTCACTCAATTTATCTGCTTTTTGGATATTCGTTCGGATATTACCTTATTGATATTTTTTTCATATTTTACTGTAAATTTGTCAATTTTTGGATAATTTTTTAGATGTTACCTTAAATCTGTCATTCGTTCAAGAAGAAAATTTGAACCAACCACAGGTTTATCAAAACATTTCAAGATTTTTTATTCTATTTAACCACTTTTTGGATATTCGTTCGGATATTACTTTATTGATATTTTTTTCATATTTTACTGCAAATTTGTCAATTTTTTGATAATTTTTTTGATGTAACCTTAATTCTGTCATTTTTTTTGATAATTTTTTTGATGTTACCTTA